>NC_073381.1:49457269-49758340 GCF_028641065.1 Leucoraja erinaceus
TGTGTTATGGCCTGGGCATGTATGGCTGCTGAAGGTACTGGCTCACTTCATAATGAATTCTGAAATGTATAGACAAATCCTATCTGCTCAAATTCAAACAAATGCCTCAAAACATTGGCCGGCGGTTCATTCTACAGCAAGACGAAGATGACACACACTGCTGAAGCAACAAAGGAGTTCTTCCAAAGCTAAAAAAATGTCAATTCTTGAGTGGCCAAGTGAATCACCTGATCTGAACCCAATTGAGCATATCTTTTAAATGCTGAAGAGAAAACTGAAGGGGACTAGCCCCCAAAACAAGCATAATACAGACCTGGCAGAGCATCACCCGAGAAGACACCCAGCAACTGGTGATGTCCATGAATCGCAGATTTCAAGCAGTCACTGCATGCAAAGGATATTCAACAAAATACTAAACTTGACTATTTTCATTTACATGACATTGCTGTGTCCCAAACATTATGGTGCCCTGAAATATGGGGACTATGTATAAACACTGCAGTAATTTCTACATGGCGAAACCAAAATGTATACAAATTATCTTTATTAAATTCTGACAATGTGCACTTTAACCACGTGTGATTTTTTTCTATTACAAATCTCAAATTGTGGAGTACAGAGGCAAATAAATAAATGATGGGTCTTTGTCGCAAACATTATGGAGGGCACTGTATGGCAGTGAAACACTTTAAGGTACTTCTTGGGAATGTCCAGTGTCCAAGTTCCAAACTTAAAATTTTGAAGTGCTAATTGTCTGTGTATGGACTGGTCAGAGACACATAACCAGGGAGAAGCAAAGTCAGACACACATACATGGGCCCTTGTCCATTGCTTCCCTCTTTGTTTGTCACTTAGTCACCACCTCCCCACTCTTGGCCTCACTTGGCCTCACACCCAGCTCATGCACTCGACCGCCACCATTTTACTTCGGAGTCACGTGAGTGACTTCGTGAAGAAGCCCGCCCCAGGACGCATTGCGGCATTACGTTTCAGCAGGCAAAACGGCAGCCGGGAGTCAGGGCTCCCGAAGAAACGAGAAAAAATCTAAGTTTAGGTAAGTACTTACCTTTACTGTTACAGCCCCTTTGCGTCTGCTTGTTCCCCGCAGGGCGTGCAAGCGGCCCCCTTGGACTCCGGGAGGAGTTTTCCATTCGAGGGAGGGGAGGAAAGACGCTACCAGGGAGAGAGAGCGCCGGCGGACCATGAATGGGAGCTGTGCCGGTGCCGGTAAACTCTCCACAGGGGCGACATCAAGAGCGCAGGAGACGGCGCTAGCACTGTGTTGGGGTCCCCTCAGTCCTCGCTCGCTCGCGAGTACTGTCCAGGTGAGGCAGGCAGGCGGGCGGGAGGAGGCTTCCGACATTTGCGGAGCCGTCAGGGGGACCCACTGTACAGTGCTGGCGTGGAGTGCGCTGCAGCCCGAGTGCAGGTGAGCAGCAGCCCGAGTGCAGAGAGAGAGAGAGAGCAAGGACCGCTAATCAGCGCCCCGCTCCCGACTCTGCACCAAGCCGTCAGCATCAGCTGCGGGCTTGGGGGGGGAGGGAAATGCTGCACCTGCCCGCTGGACGAAAGGACGTCGTTGGGCAGCAAACAGGGGTGGACCGCTTAGCGGGCGGTCCGCAAACGACCGAGCCAGCCCGCTAGCACCTGAACAGCGGGCTGGATGTGTGTAAAACCCGGCGGTGGAGCCGACATCGGACTGGGATGTCTCTCCACCCAGGAGGGGGAGAGACAGCCGCCTGAGCTGCAGGAGCGGCTCTTGTGCATTGGAAAGATGAGTTTGCAGTTGTGTTTTATTACAGATTTCAGGAACTCAACGCAAAAAACTCGCAAAGAGAAACTGCCCCGCTCCAACTCTACCAGCGGGGCAGCAACCGGCGGCAGCGTCGCTCGCAGAGCGTTTTTCGCTATCCCTGAGACCGAGCCAAGCCAGTCTCGCCAGAGCCTACACGGCGGACTGGGAAAGCGGCCAGCAAGCCAAACGTCCGGTCGTCTCCGATTCGTCGGAGGGGGACATGTCTCTACCAAAGCAGAGAGAGACAGCCGCCTGAGCTGCACTTAGCAGCTCCTGGAGGAGAAGGTCCACCGGGAACAGCAGCGCTCCCGGCGAGACAGGACAGGCACCTCCTCCATAGTGTCGTTCAGGCACTGCCCTTTGCTACCCTCATACCACGGGTTGGAGCAGGAGGCTAGCATTGGTGACCAGGGCAGGGCTGGTCTGCAAATGGGGCAGGCGGACAAAATCGGGAGTATGCATGAGGTGCAGGATCAGGAACAGCTGTTGGGTGTCGTGGACCGCTTCGTAGCAACCCCACGGGCTGGAGCACCGCTGGAGCCAAAACAATGGCAGCCAGCAAGAATATACAGCACCAGAGAACTATGAGGCCCTTAAGGGGAATAAGCCTAAAACAGCAAAATCTGGAAGTTGTGGGGGCCCTTATGCGGGCATAAAAACTCGAGCTACAGCGGATCCGAAGGCTCCTGATGTCAGCTATCACAGCCTATGCTTGTTCTGTGGAGATAACGAGATCAACACATGCCACCAGAAAGTGCTGGTATTAAGGTGTACCACGATTCGAACTAAATAATCTCTGAAGGGAAATACAACACCTGCCCTCAATCTCAAAGATGCAGGCTTGAGCAAAGCCCAGCAGCGGAGGCAGACTCACTGCTATTTGGGAGAGATCTGAACAAAAAGCTGAAGGAGATCGAAGAGGTATCAAAAACCTTCGGCATCATGAGGGCAGGCCAAGGGACGAGCAAACCACGACTTTCGATAACCTAACAGCAGCACCTCACGGCATCTACCAGTCTATGTCTAGAATATGGGACTGGTGAAAGCTTGGGGCCGCACTATCCCCAAAGATCTTTTAGATCAGGGCCCGCCGCGGACCCCCTGGAAAATGCGCCCCCCCCAACGTCGCCAGCACATCCTCAGAACAAAAGCACTCAGAAAACAGAAAACACAAAACCGCCAATAACCATGGAGGTAGGTGGGTCTGGTTCCTACCAGCATATAGAGCGCTTTCTTGGACTATCTTGGCTTTCATATTAATTCAGTCCACGTAACTATAAGGATGCCAAGAGACAACATAGTTGAATTGGCACAAACAAGCACAAAGTAATGGTCAAACTACCAACTACTCGACAAATAACAGAGTAATTGGGGAAAAAAATGGTACCATTTCTGTCTACATCATTCAGATGTTAGTATCAAAAACAACATATAGGTTGTCATTGAGCATCTCATGAAGTTACCCACTGAAGTAATATCAGAAAGACAGTGGTGGGGTTACCACTTATACTGGGCATTAATTATCTAAAAAATGTTCGGGTGAATTTATGAGTTTAAAGCACTTGCATGTATGGGTATAAATAGACTACACTATGGAGGTGGCCTATATTAACCATATGGCAGCATAAAGTCGGTATCATATGAGAAGTTGGTCAAACCAATTTAGCAATGGTATATCCATAGATGTATTTGACTATCAACAACTTACCTGGGTGGTGACAGACACCAGGTCACATAATATTAAGGATTACATCAATTAGATGTTTTCATATAAAGTTAACAAAACTATTAAGCTATATGATGCAACAGATATTAATGCATTTCATTGTCGCTGTACTGTACACTGACAATGACAATTAAAATGGAATGTGAAACTGATATCGATTATTTGCATTAACGCTATATCACCAGGTGTTCGGGGATGTCCTATGTATGTCGCGGGGGGAAACCAGACCCTGGGCCAGTGGAATCCTCATTAAAAAAAATTCTCTGGGACAGATAGTTCCAGCAGAAAGATCGTCAGCTATATCTATTAACTTTTCTGACCTATAGGTCATGTTGTCATTCAAGAATGTATTTATAATATTGATAGACAAATGCGTTCACGCTGCATTGGTGAAATTAATTCTATGTATTTTTCCCTTCTGCCTCACCAATCGAGAACAACGCACAGTAAAAAAGGATTCTGCTTCAGGTATTTGATAGTACCTGACGGACTTACGCAGCCCTTGTTTCACTTCACGCCATGACATGGCTGTTGAAACTTGGATGGTGTTTTCCAGTACCCAGAATTATTAATATGGGAGTTGGGCACAAATCAACCTGTGCCATGAGAAATAAGCTCCTGAGCTGCAGATTCTGCGCAAGCCTCTGGGACTGGGATTGTTATACTGAATAATCGACACCATGTCAGCATCCTTTTGAACATCCACTGGACTACAACAATTGTCCAGCATCAAGAGAAGTACTGCAAGGATAAAGGGGAAAACCTACTCATCCGATACAGGTACTACGAACTGGAATTCCTGGAGATCCTTCATCATGATGAAGGATTTGGCTACAGTGCCATCAACACAGCTAGAATTACCCTGCCTGTTCTTTTTCAAAACAGCTACAGGACAACAGGCCATGGGGTCACTGGCTGGAGGTAAATTTGAAGGGTATTAAAACTCTAAAACCCTAGACTAGGTACACCTATATATGGCATGTCACAGTGGTTAACCACACTTCAGGGGATCCCACCAGCCAGAGCCCTAAACCTGAACCTTCTATGCACTAAAAACATATGTTAAAGGCACATGGAGCAGCACAGAGTGTCCAGTCATTACTCCTATTTTCAACTGGACACCATGCTCACAGCTTCAGACCAGATCTCTATCATTTGTTCAAGGAATGGTCAAACCAGACCAGGAACACCTTATCCAGTCATAAAACCGGGCTACCCGCCAGAAAACACGGTATGTGCCAAGACCCTATTACCTTACATAGACACAACCTAATTATGCGAGGGAGATGAAAAGCCTTGTGGGTTGGTCACAAAACACCTTGTGGTCGGGTAACAAGCCTTTTTTGAAATGGCTCAAGCAGGTTAAAGCTCCTGGGATAAAACTAACATGTATAAAGTTGTCATCCCACAGGAGAAGCTTCCACGTCAACGGCAAAAGAATGGACGTGCCTGTAAACCACATCCTGGCTACAGCAGAATAGTGGGGGTAAAACGTTCAGAGAAATAAATTATTATAAACTGTTGACAAAACCTGTTTTTTATTTGCAGGAAGATTCCAATCTGCAAATATTCAAATTAGCCAAGGGGAGCATTTAAAATTCTTCAGTGTTATTGTAAAAATACCATTGTTTTTTTCTATAAACAGAATCATTGGTTGATTATGATAACACGCTTCCTCCCTCAAAGGCTTCGGCAGCGAGTGATATAAAGCTGTTACACGGTTTGAAATCACAGAGCTTTGAAATCTTCACGAAGTCACTCACGTGACTCCGAAGTAAAATAGTAAGATTAAACGAGAACTTACCAGTTTGAAGTTTGATCTGTATTTTATGAGGAGTTACGATGAGGGATTACGTGCCCTCCGCTCCCACCCTCATTACATGGATCAAACTGATAATTGATGTCTCTTTATTCTTTACTATGTTACTTCAAATACGTGTCTGTCTGTGATTCCACACCGCTGCTTTGAAGTTATGCCGCAATGCGTCCTGGGGCGGGCTTCTTCACGTAATCCCTCATCGTAACTCCTCATAAAATACAGATCAAACTTCAAACTGGTAAGTTCTCGTTTAATCTTACTATTATATTATACTACATTAGAGAATCATTTAGCTCGAGTCATAAACAGGCTGGCGTTTGGGATGTTTACCTTGTGCCTGCTCTTCACCTTTAAGAAAACTGCTCATACAAGCAATCTTTACCATAGTAATTACTGAACAATATATATAGCAATACAAATGGTAAAGTAGTGATTAGTGGTTAGGTTACTGGAATAGCATCCATAGTTCTGGGTCATTGATGCAAAACACTAGTTTAAGTCCCTCCAGAACAGCTGGAGAATTTAGATTCAAGTAACAAATAAAAGTGGAATTGAAAGAATGTATTATTTATGATGATTATGAAACTTCTAGATTGTAATAAAAAATCAACTGGTTCATAAATGCCCTTCTTAGAAGGAAATCTGCATCCTTTCTCAGTCAAGCCTGGAACATGATGCCAGTGTTCAGGACAAGCAAGCATGGGCAACAGATGCTGGCACCCACGTCCATCCAACAAAAACTTAAAACCTACCCATTGAAATTTGGGTAATTATAGCTGCCTGTAAATAACTCCAATCAATAAGCCCTTAATAAAACTTAAGATCAAGAAACAGGTATTGGTAAAATCCTTCACGTACTTCTGCATTAAAAAAAAACACTACATCTTAACAATAGTGATTACAACAGGCACAGGTAGAGTTGCTCTCTTACAGCGTCAGAGACCCGTGTTCAATCCTGACTACGGGTGCTGTCCGTCTCCCTGCGACTGCGTGGTTTTTCCCCAGGTGCCCCAGTTTCCTCCCACACTCCAAAGACATGCAGGTTTGTAGGTTAATTGACTTCAGTAAAAATTGTAAATTCACCCTAGTGTGTAGGATAGTATTGTACAGGGATTGTTGGATGGCATGGACTCGGTGGGCCAAAGGGCCTGATTCCATGCTATATCTCTAAACTAAACAACATTTCATGAAAACTAAGGAGACCAATCCAAAATCAGTGCAAAACAGCAAGTAAACAAGCTTGAGGTTAACTAAAATCAGAACTTACTCGCTGTGTCAGAATTATGCCTTTCAAAGTGGTGTTGGGATGTCAAAGTAGGAAGGAATACATAAATATCATAAACAGAGGTTAAATATTTTAAGATATTTATACACAGCAAGTAACAAAGTAACACTATGACAAAAAAAAAAGTGACAGCAGTTTACAGCATAGGTGAATGCTACTTTGCATGCTGAATTAATGATGGCTCTATGCTGAAACAGTCCAAACTTTTTATATTATTAATATCATACCCTCTCATCTCCAAGTACTCATTTAATTAGGAGGGTAAGGAAAAGAAGAGGAGGGCAATTGTAATAGGGGACTCTATAGTCAGGGGGTCGGACAGGCGATTCTGTGGACGCAGACAGGAGACCCGGATGGTAGTTTGCCTCCCTGGTGCCAGGGTCGGGGATGTGTCTGAACGTGTCCAAGAAATCCTGAAATGGGAGGGAGAGGAGCCTGAGGTTGTGGTACATATAGGTACCAACGACATAGGTAAAAAAAGAGAAGCGGTCCTGAAAGCAGAATTTAGGGAGTTAGGTAGAGAGTTAAGGAGAAGGACGGCAAAGGTAACAATCTCAGGATTACTGCCTGTGCCACGCGACAGTGAGAGTAGGAATGGAGCGAGGTGGAGGATAAATGAGTGGATGAGGGACTGGTGCAGTGGGTATGGATTCAAGTTCTATGTATTGCTGCAAAAAACTATCCTGCACACATTTTACAAACTCCAACCCATCCAGCCCATTTACAGAATGTGTTTCCCAGTCTATGTAGAATGGTTGGGGCGAGGGACTCAAACAGAGAAAGCTAGTAGACAGAATGGGAGGCAGGAAGCAGAAAAGGGAAGCACTCGGGCACAAGAGGAAAAAGAAAAAAAGGAAATAAACAGAGAATAAGAGGCGGGGGATTTCTTAAATGTGCATATTTTAATGCTAGGAGCATTGTAAGAAAGGTGGATGAGCTTAGAGTCTGGATAGACACCTGGAAGTATGATGTTGTGGCGATCAGTGAAACATGGTTGCAGGAGGGCTGTGATTGGAAACTAAATATTCCAGGATTTCGTTGCTTCAGGTGTGATAGAATTGGAGGGGCAAGAGGTGGAGGTGTTGCATTGCTAGTCAGGGAAGATATTACAGCAGTGCTTTGGCAGGATAGATTGGAGGGTTCATCTAGGGAGGCTATTTGGGTGGAACTGAGAAGTGGGAAAGGGGTAGCAACACTTATAGGGGTGTATTATAGACCGCCAAATGAGGATCGAGAATTGGAAGAGCAAATATGTAAGGAGATAGCAGATATTAGTAGTAAGCACAAAGTAGTGATTGTGGGAGATTTCAACTTTCCACACATAGACTGGAAAACACATTCGGTAAATGGGCTGGATGGTTTGGAGTTTGTAAAATGTGTGCAGGATAGTTTTTTGCAGCAATACATAGAGGTACCTACTAGAGGAGGGGCAGTGTTGGACCTCCTGTTAGGAAATGAGACGGGACAGGTGGCGGAGGTATGCGTTGGGGAGCACTTCGGGTCCAGTGATCACAATACCATTAGTTTCAATATAATTATGGAGAGGGTCAGAACTGGACCTAGGGTTGAGATTTTTGATTGGAGAAAGGCTAACTTTGATGAGATGCGAAATGATTTAAAAGGAGTGAACTGGGACATTTTGTTTTATGGGAAAGGATGTAGAAGAGAAATGGAGGACATTTAAAGGGGAAATTTTAAGAGTACAGAATCTTTATGTTCCTGTTGGTTGAAAGAAAAAGTAAAAAGTGGAAAGAGCCCTGGTTTTCAAGGGAAATTGGACATCTTGTTCGGAAAAAGAGGGAGATCTACAATAATTATAGGCAGCATGAAGTAAATGAGGTGCTTGAGGAGTATAAGGAATGTAAAAATAATCTTAAGAAAGAAATTAGAAAAGCTAAAAGAAGACATGAGGTTGCTTTGGCAAGTAAGGTGAAAGTAAATCCAAAGGGTTTCACCAGCTATATTAATAGCAAAAGGAAAATGAGGGATAAAATTGGTCCATTGGAGAGACAAAGTGGACAGCTATCTGCAGAGCCAAAAGAGATGGGGGAGATGGGGGAGATATTGAACAATTTATTTTCGTCGGTATTCACCAAGGAGAAGGATATTGAATTATGTGAGGTAATGGAAACTAGTAGAGTAGCTATGGATACTATGAGTTCCAAAGTAAAAGAAGTACTGACACTTTTGAAAAATATAAAAGTGGATAAGTCTCCAGGTCCTGACAGGATATTCCCTAGGACATTGAGGGAAGTTAATGTAGAAATAGCCGGGACTGTGACAGAAATATTTCAAATGTCATTAGAAACGGGAATAGTCCCCGAGGATTGGCATACTGCGCATATTGTTCCATTGTTTAAAAAGGGGTCTAAGAGTAAACCTAGCAATTATAGGCCTGTTAGTTTGACTTCCGTGGTGGGCAAATTAATGGAAAAGATACTTAGAGATAATATATGTAAGCATCTGGATAAACAGGGTCTGATTAGGAACAGTCAACATGGATTTGTACCTGGAAGGTCATGTTTGACTAATCTTCTTGAATTTTTTGAAGAGGTTACTAGGGAAATTGACGAGGGTAAAGCAGTGGATGTTGTCTATATGGACTTTAGTAAGGCCTTTGACAAGGTTCCTCATGGAAGGTTGGTTAAGAAGGTTCAACTGTTGGGTATAAATGCAGGAGTAGCAAGATGGATTCAACAGTGGCTGAATGGGAGATGCCAGAGAGTAATGGTGGATGGTTGTTTGTCAGGTTGGAGGCCAGTGACGAGTGGGGTGCCACAGGGATCTGTGTTGGGTCCACTGTTGTTTGTCATGTACATCAATGATCTGGATGATGGTGTGGTAAATTGGATTAGTAAGTATGCAGATGATACTAAGATAGGTGGGGTTGTGGATAATGAAGTAGATTTTCAAAGTCTACAGAGAGATTTATGCCAGTTGGAAGAGTGGGCTGAAAGATGACAGATGGAGTTTAATGCTGATAAGTGTGAGGTGCTACATCTTGGCAGGACAAATCAAAATAGGACGTACATGGTAAATGGTAGGGAAATGAAGAATGCAGGTGAACAGAGGGATCTGGGAATAACTGTGCACAGTTCCCTGAAAGTGGAATCTCATGTAGATAGGGTGGTAAAGAAAGCTTTTGGTGTGCTGGCCTTTATAAATCAGAGCATTGAGTATAGAAGTTGGGATGTAATGTTAAAATTGTACAAGGCATTGGTGAGGCCAATTCTGGAGTATGGTGTACAATTTTGGTCGCCTAATTAGAGGAAGGATGTCAACAAAACAGAGAGCGTACAGAGGAGATTTACTAGAATGTTGCCTGGGTTTCAGCAACTAACTTACAGAGAAAGGTTGAACAAGTTAGGGCTTTATTCTTTGGAGCGCAGAAGGTTAAGAGGGGACTTGATAGAGGTCTTTAAAATGATGAGAGGGATTGACAGAGTTGACGTGGATAGGGTTTTCCCACTGAGAGTAGGGAAGATTCAAACAAGGGGACATGACTTGAGAATTAAGGGACAGAAGTTTAGGGGTAACATGAGGGGGAACTTCTTTACTCAGAGAGTGGTGGCTGTGTGGAATGAGCTTCCAGTGAAGGTGGTGGAGGCAGGTTCATATTTATCATTTAAAAATAAATTGGATAGTTATATGGACGGGAAAGGAATGGAGGGTTATGGTCTGAGCGCAGGTATATGGGTTTAGGGGAGAATATGTGTTCGGCACGGACTAGAAGGGTCGAGATGGCCTGTTTCCGTGCTGTAATTGTTATATGGTTATAATCACCCTTCTATGCAAATGACTCCCTTGTCGTCCTCATGTTAAAACCATTGCATATTCCATCAACTCTGTATAAATGAACTTATTTTGAAGTGTTTATCTGCAAGCACAACATTCAAGCTTTTGCCTTCCCTCAGGCAAAATATGTTGGGACAAAAATTCACCTGAAGCTGATTAATAGCTCATTGGAACCTGGTTCTGAAATGTGTTCAATTGACTTAGGTGGGGCCAAATTTCTCTGCCCCATTCACATTCTGACATTCAAGATTGTACTGATGTGGAGTTGCATGCACCATCTAGACTTAATATATATCAGCTGGGTCAAAATCCCAGTACTTCCCATCTTTAGCTTTGGGCAGTACCATCATCACAATGACTGCAGCTGTTGAAGAAAGCACTTTGTGACAGGTATTAAATGCTGGATTTGAGAGCTACACCCATAACTTATATGTTAAAATATTAAGCCCAGATAAGGACAATTACCAAACAAGGAAATGCAGATCCTGGAATCTTGAGCAAAGCAGTACTGGAGAGTGAGGCAGCATCAATGGTGGGAATGAATAGGTGACATGAGGAAAGAGGAGAAAGGTGGAAATGAGGTGGGGCAAGTCAAAGCCTAGCAAGTAATAGGTGGATACAGGTGAAGATGAGTGGAGTAATGCAAAGCTACAGATGAAAAAGAGGCAAAAGGGTGTCAGGTCAGGAGTTGCAAAATGTAAACCTGAGGAAGGAATGCAGGTGGAAGGGGACTGGGAAAAGAGGGCGGGATAGTGGGAGAAATGGGTTGGGAGGTATGGGTATAAGAGTAGGGAGGGAGATAGTAATTGGAGAACGTAATGTTCATACCATAAAGAAAGTAAGGAAGAAGAAAACATTTGAGGTTGTGAGCAGGTGTGGAGGCAGAATGCAAATGTGAAACCCTTGTTCAAAAATGGGAAAGCTTTTGATTTTAATCAAATGCTAGAAAATCCCAGTCAGGCTGTATATGTGGAAAGAGAAATGGGATTAATAGTTCAGATCACCCTTACTTATAAAGCAAAACACAAAGTGCTGGAGGAACTCAGCAAGTCATGCAGCATCTATGGAGGGAATCACAGACAATGTTTGGGATGTTTGGGATTGAGATTCTTCTTCAGAATAAAGCATCTCAACACAAAACATCACCTGACAATTCCCTCCACAGATGTTGCCTAATCTACTTAGTTCCTCCAGTACTTTGATTTTCACTCAAGATTCTGGCATCTGCCGATTCTTAAGGGGCTGTCCCACTTAGGCGACCTAATTCGCGAGTTTAGGAGAGTTTTAAAAAAATGTCACGTTGAAGGCCTCCTTCGACTATGTAGAAGACCTTCTTCGACCATGTTGAAGACTAGCTTCGACTAGCTACGACTAACTTCGGGAAAATTGGACACCAAATAGTGGGGAGTGAAGATGACCTCCTTCGATCTCCTTCGACCTCCCTTCGACTATGATGAAGACTATCTACGACTACCTTCGACTACTCTCGATTACTTGCGACCAACATGCCGACCTACTACGACCAAACCTACGAGTAAAAAAAGCATACATTTTTTCCATGGTGACCTTTTTTTACTCGCGGGCATTTTTCAACTAGCAGAGGCCTCGAGTACACGGGGACTACTCTCGAGCATGAAGGAGAGTTACAAAGACCTCCTACGACTTCATGTCGACCATGCTGCGAGTACGAGTCGAGGGCAACCTCGCCAGAACTCGCGGATTAGGTCGCCCAAGTAGGACAGCCCCTTTGAGTCTCCATCCTTAAATATAACTTTTTCATGTTTACACATGTTGCTCAGCCTGCTGAATTTTGCTTCATGTTTACACCCTTTGATTTATTATTTATTTTAAACTCAATATTTGCAGGACAACCAACTCGCCAGTCATGAAGGAAACTTTCCAATAAAATGTAAATCAATGGTTAGACATCACAGATTGATAACTGTTTACAAGAATTAGAGACAACATGGAGAAGATATTCTATGGCAAGAGTTATGATTTGCATAAAAGTTTGGTAAAAGCAGATTTAGTAATTTAGTAATAACTGGTCCCAGGAAAAGCGAGGAGATATATTTTGTCCTTTAAATATTGCTCAGGATTCATGAACACTACGTTTTCCGTCCAAAGAGCATCATAGTCATGTTCACCTGAGTAGATCAAAATTTGCTTCATAGGCATTTCATCAAGAAGACACTATCTTGTGCACCTTTGTGCTAGTTTGGCAGTGTATATGCTTGGGACCCTTGAAAATGTACGCTCAAGTCTTCAAAGTGGGGCATAAACAATCACTTTATAGCACATAATTAAGATTGCCAAAACCCAAGTAAAGAGGTAAGGAAGATAAAATGAACATATAGGCAAAGTGTCAATAGGCAAAGTGGAGGATATGGAGATCATTGTGTGCAATGGAAAACAACTTATTTGTTGTTTCAGTAATTCAATTTGCTCCATAGTTCTGCAGGGCACGTACCATTAAAACATCATGCAGGTCTGATTGTTCTGAGCAGCATTTTCCAACCTTCCTGCCTTAATCTGCAAGTAATGCTACCGAAAATTGTCAATTATTCATCACATGGCGTTTTAAATATCTTGCTATGGTTTCAAGTGACTTGAGAAATGATGTCACAAGCACTAACATTACTTCTCACAATAGCCATCGTTCAGAGCGTACAACATAATAAAGTACTTACTAGGCAAAATCATGAAACAGGCTTGTATAAAGACAGGTTTCTATTCTGTATGGTTTTAAATATCTTGTACATAAATAATCTAAAATTAGAATACTTAAAACAAAAGGTTATTTTTACTGAGCAAAATGTCTAAATTGGTAAAGCTTAATTTGAAAATTGTTTCTTAGAAGCATTTCTCCTTTTGCTTTTCCAAAACAAAGAATGAATGTTTAATATGACCTTTTACATCTCTGGTATATGAAAAGACTGAGCCAAGAGGGTGACAAATCAAACTACACCACAAAATAGGGCTTATAGACTCATGATAATCATACTGCTGTTGATAACAAATGTTGATCTGTCTAAAAAACTTGTTTTCTTCAATATGCAAGTATTCAACACAGTCTTGTATTCTTTGAGAATAAACTGTATTCAGTCCAGCACCATGGTAAATCTCTACTATTTTAAACCTTTATTTATTATATTGAAAGCCTAAGGAGATTATCGTCAGAATATTTCATTTTAACATGGATAAAGTAACATGGATAAAAGAAATTTCAGTTTGAAATAACTGTGGATCCTTTCCATTATTACTGTGCAAAAAACCAACAGCAACTTTTCATATCCAAGTGCAATAAAATGTCAAAATATTAGCATGTCTGGAAATTACATCATATTAAAATGTATCAATGACAACTATCATGACTGTCAAACCATGCCAGTAACAAACAAAATCCATACTTTTCAGATATTGTGAAATTACTTTAGAATATATTGTTAGAAAAATGTAAGTTACTGTGAAATTCAAGGAAATGTGAATCTAATTAAATGAAATAGTAGAAACATACACTTCTAGTAGAGATGGGAAATTAAAACAAAGAACACTAAATAAACTTCTCTACATCGGTGAGACTAAGCACAGGCTTGACGATCGCTTCGCTCAACACCTCCGCTCAGTTCGCGATAACCAACCTGATCTCCCGGTGGCTCAGCACTTCAACTCCCCCTCCCATTCCGCATCCGACCTTTCTGTCCTGAGCGTCCTCCAGGGCCAGTGAGGCCCAGCGCAAATTGGAGGAACAGCACCTCATATTTCGCTTGGGCAGTTTACACCCCAGCGGTATGAACATCGACCTCCAATTTCAGGTAGTCCTTGCTTTCTCCCTCCTTCCCCTCCCCTTCCCAGCTCTCCCACAAGCCTACAGTCTCCGCCTTGTCCTTTCTTTTTCCTGCCCCCCCCCCCACCCCCACAACATCAGTCTGAAGATGGGTCTCGACCCGAAACGTCACCTATTCCTTCTCTCCATAGATGCTGCCTCACCCGCTGATTTGCTCCAGCATTTTTGTCTACACTAAATAAACAGGCCTCTTTGATGGGTTTTTTCTGAGACTTTGCAAAGAAACAGGAGAGCCAAGTTATTTTTAGGATCTTCATAAATACTCAAGCTCTGTTGATCACCTTCAGAGTATGATAAAAGATTAGTTTAAAGAGAATAAGAACATCATTATAGATGAAAATGATTGTAAAGAGTAAAGCAGCAATAAGGAATAGGCAATAAGGGTTGCACATCGCAAATTGCAATAAATACAAAGGCATGAGTTAAAAACGTTGAAATTTAACAGTACAATAGCTCATGGAAATGATAACACATGATGCAGGGCTGCCAACATTGGGTGAGAGTTGGGAGTGAGAAATTGCGAGAGACCAAGCCCGAGGGAGTATAGTGAATGGGGGGGGGGGGGGGGGTTAGGGGGAGTGTCCCCCTCCCATTGGTACGGAACATTTGCATTTTTCAGCTTGAAATTGTGCAATATGGTGCATACTGTAGCGAGTCTTTTAACTTACACTTGAATGTAATATATATGCTTTAAATTGGATTAGAGCGTTTTTGAAAGGGGGGAGGCTGTGCGATCACTGATCACTGGCCTTGGGGGTACCCGGTGAGGGAGTGGAGCAACCGAGTGGGGAGAGTGTGGAAGAAGGGTGTCCCCCCCTCCCAGGGTAGGAACTTTTTGAAATTTGATGTATTAAAATCATGTTTTAGTGCACTGCAGAAGTATAATTTCAATGTTTTTTGTATGAAGTATTTTTAAGAGGCAACTTTTTAAGGGGTAACTTTATCCACACAAAGGGTGATGGGTGTATGGAACAAGCTGACAGAGGAGGTAGTTGAGGCAGGGACCATCCCAACATTTAAGAAAAAGTTAGACTGATACATGGATAGGACAGGTTTGGAGGTATGGACCAAAAGCAGGTAGCGTAGCTGGGACATGTTGGCGGGTGTGGGCAAGTTGCACCGAAGGGCCTGTTTTCACACTGTATCACTCTATGACTACATTATACCTCCACCATGCATGAATGCTTCAAAATCAAGTGATCGAGTTTTATTGCCATATACTAAAGCATAGAAACATAGAAAATAGGTGCAGTGAATCCAGTGAATTGGCCTGCACTACCTTCTGTGGCAGAGAATTCCACAGATTCACAACTCTCTGCGTGAAGAAAGTTTGTTCTCATCTCAGTCCTAACTGGCCCCCCCTTTATTCTTAAACTGTGACCCATGGTTCTGAGCGCCCCCAACATCGGGAACATTTTTCCTGCAGTTACAGTAAGTGAAAATCTAGCAGGCAAGCAGGATGTTCACCAACCACCCCCATTTGAAGTCCACTATCTTCCACCGTATCTACCCAGTGCTTGGTATTTAGTTCCAGCAGCCACTGGTTGTCCTGCAGGATGCACCGAGCCGCAGCTTGATCCATGCCGGTCACCTGGGCAAATTCGGCACAGAGACTCTTACGGAAGTGGCGCAAAGCTTCTACGCCTCCGATGGCCCAGGACTCTTGCACTGAGGCTGCTCCATGGCCGGAGCTGCAGTGAGCGACTCGCCAGCCTGGAAAACACTCTCCACCCCCGCTCCCCGTCCGCATCTGTCCCCGCCGCTGCTTCCGCTTCCAACACCCGCGGCCCATGCAGTTGATATGAGTTTTGAAATTTTCGTTGATCACAGAATTTCTCAGAGCGAGAGAAATTTGTGATCAGCGTGAGAATTTGGTGAAATGCGTGATTCTCACGTTCAATGCATGGGAGTTGGCAGCCCTGCCTCTCTTCCCCCTCCCTCTCCCCCCCCCCCCCCCTCTCCCCTCTCTCTCTCACTCTCCCACCTCTCTCTCTCTCCCCTCTCCCTTCTCTCTCTCTCTCTCTCTCCCTCTCTCTCTCTCTCTCTCTCTCTCTCTCTCTCTCTCTCTCTCTCTCTCTCTCTCTCTCTCTCTCTCTCTCTCTCCCTCTCTCTCTCTCTCTCTCTCTCACTCCCTCTCTCTCCCCCCCCTCTCTCTCTCTCCCCTCTCTCTCTCTCTCTCTCCCCACTTCTCCCTCCCCCACCTCACTCTCCCCCGGCTATCTCTTTCTCCTCGTTCTCTTTGCCCCCCCTCTCTCTTTCTTTCCCCTCTCTCTCCCTCTCTCTTTTACCCCCCCTCTCTCTCCCCATTCTCTCCTCTCTCCCCCCCTCTCTCTCTCTCTCTCTCTCTCTCTCTCTCTCTCTCTCTCTCCCTCTCGCCCCTCCCTCTCTCTCCTCTCACCCCCCCTCTCCTCTCCTCCCTCTCTCTCTCCCCTCACTGTCTCCCTGTCTCCTCCCCCGCTCTCTCTCTTTCCGTCTTTCTTACAATTTGGCTTTCTTCCCAACCAATTGTTCAAGCGCTTTTGATTGCAACATGCGCCTTAATTTAGTTCAACAAAGAAAATGCCAAGTTACTAAAGAACCTGTCTGTCTGTCTCTTCAGCGCAGAGACTCTTGCGGCAGCGGCAGCAGCGCAACGCTTCCGACGGCTCCGCGGCCCGGGACACTCGCACTGTACGGAGTACTCCATGGCCAGAGCTGCAGCGAGAGACTCGCAGCGCCGCAAACACTCGACAGCGCCGCAAACACTCGCAGCCCAGCTCCCCGCATCTGTTCCCGCCGCTGGTTCTGCTCCCATCCCTCCCGCAGCCCCTGCTCTCCAACACCCACAGACTATGCAATTTATCCGAGTTTTGAAATTTTCGTTGATCACAAAATTTCTCACCACTGAGCGTGAGAAATTTCTGATGAGCGTGAGGGCGTGAGAGTTTGCTTGAGGGCGTGAGTCTCACGCTCAAAGCGTGAGAGTTGGCAGCCCTGCATGATGGTAAACTGCTGAAGCAGTTGCAATGGTAAACATCATGGATTTTATCAAGATCTACTGCAGTTTAAGTCATTTGTGAAATATAAATCTTTTTCTTTTGAGAATTCTAACAATACTTACTAAGTGAGATAACCAGTGCAGAAAATTCAATAGCATTTAAAAGGAAAATGAAATATTGGTTAGTGAATGCTAGTTGGATGTTACAGCACATTTAAGAATGTAGATTAGAAAGGTCTTATTCTTGTAATCAAAATACTCATCCCGTTAATGCCACAGGCTCCCAGCTACTTTGGATGACTGATTTAAGAACAATTTACAAGATAGTTGTAAATTTCCAAGTGTAATGTCACGTAGAAACCACTAAAATTTTATTTGCAATTACAATTACCAAAATCTTGGTGAAGGTTTTGTCTACCTTCTTGACTGAGATGAATTGAGCTCCTGCAGATTCATGTCCTAAGTGCCAGGGCCGACCTTAGGAGTTGCGGGGCCCAATTGGGAACAATTTTGGTGAGCCCCAGGTTCCCAGCCAAGATCTGTAGATTCATAGAAATATAATTAATGTCTATTATAGACTTTATATCTCTATGGTAGAATGGAAAGTAATGGAAATGTGCGCTTAAAAAGTGCATGTGACTTAATGGACCAAACAGATTAAAGCTACATTTTAATATAAAATTGCATGCATGTAAGCCTGCAAGTAACAAACAAAATGTGTAGATCACCTCTGAAAAGTACATAATTACAATATCACTTGTTTTAGTGATTGTGAAATGAAAATAAAAAGTAATTTAATTAAATAGATCCTGGAAAACCAATAACCATTGGTGAAAAAACAGTCCAGGCATTAAATGTTGGGCTTCAGCCCCATCCTACCCTTTGGGCTTCTACCCTATCCTAATTTAGTTGTGTGTGTTAGTTGTCTGTGCGTGATGTGTGTGTGGGAGGGAAGGAGAGAAGGGAGGGAGGGAGGGAGAGAGAGAAGGGAGGGAGGGAGAGAGAAGGACATAAGGGAGGGAGGGAAGTAGAGAAAGGAGGGAGGGAAGGAGAGAAAGAAGGGATGGAGCGAATGAGAGAAGGGAAAAGAGAGGAAGGAGGGAGGAAAAGAGGG
The DNA here is from genome assembly GCF_028641065.1 of Leucoraja erinaceus. NCBI lineage: Eukaryota > Metazoa > Chordata > Chondrichthyes > Rajiformes > Rajidae > Leucoraja > Leucoraja erinaceus. The sequence goes on from NC_073381.1 coordinate 49,475,628, forward strand.
GAAGGAGGGAGGAAAGGAGAGAAGGGAGGGAGGGAAGTAGGGAAGGAGAGAAGGGAGGGAGACGGCCGGTGGCGGGAGCGAATGCCGGGGTCCGGGCGGATGGGTGTGAGCTGAGGCCGAGGTTAGTAAACGTTGCTCCAACCCCTGGCCCGGCCCGGCCCTCTGGGGAGAGAGAGGGGTGGAGCGGAGGCTGCGTGCGTGAAGCACGGCGACTGGAAGGGCGGGAGCGCTGCCGTGAGCAAACAACCCACCTCCCCCTCTCCCCCTTCTCCATTCCCCCTCACACCCCACTCCCCGTCTACCCCTTTCTTCCCTCTCCACCCCTCTACTCTCTCTCCGCCCCTCTCTCCCCCCTCCACCCGGGGTCGATCTACCTGAGCCGAGAGTAGATTACTCTGGCGTGGGGCCCCCTTACTTGCGGGGCCCAATTGGGAGGAATCAGTCCAATCGGCTTAAGGCCAGCCCCGCTAAGTGCAGCACATTGGATATCTGCCTAAATTTACAGAGGTTAATCCAGCATCCTTACTGCTATACGGATTCCTTCAGCACCCTTTGTTACTGGCATTTACGGACTTTATTAATGCAAATTAAAATCCCTCACACTATCATTCAGAAATCATCTCTCATAACAACCTATTTTATTGACATATGTGCACTGAACAAAACAGAAATTGATGGGACTATTCAGAATTAAGGAAATCAAGATATATAAATGAGTAACCTCTTATTTAAAAAAAGCAAATTTATATTCAGTCACGAGGAAATCTCCTCCCCATATCCATACTGTTACACAGCATGGAAACAGGCTCTTTGACCCAACTTTGCTATGCTAACCAAGATGCCCTTCTACACTACTCCCATCTGCCTGAGTTTGGTCCATACGCCTCTAAACCATTCCTATCTGTGTACCTGTCCAAATGCCTTTTAAAGACAGTATTTCCATACTGCCAAAACCTACCAGATCTTGAATGCATCAGTCAAATCACACCCACTCCTAAACTTCAGTGAATACAAGTCTCTCCAACATGTATTCCTAAAAACAATCCAGTCACATAATGCTTTCAATGGATTAACATCTTCCCTTAAAGAGATTGTGGACAGTACTCCAGATCACAATTGCGTTCTTGACAGATTTGCCATAAATTGCTCACGTCTAGAGAGAAATATGATTGTAATCAATTTCAGTTTGACATCAATCTGGGAATGTGACTAGGTATTTTGATTGCAAACTATTACCACATCAATTAGTATGTCATTCCCCAACCCTCCAAAGAGTTACCATCTCGTTAGATTGGAAAGAACAAGCTTTCATAACACTTCCTCATTGGAGCACTGCTATTTTAATTACCCTCCCAAATAACAAGGAAAACCTGGCAGTTAAGTCACTAATATACCTACTCCCCAGCCCCCAACCACAACCTTTGTTTTGAATCCGAATGCCAGACCACACACCCTCACTCCAAAATCTTTCCAGATCCACCTCTAATCCTTGGTTCAAGGCATTTTCCTTTGAACATTCTGCAGTATCAGAAAGAGTGTGCAGTAGGTGATCAGTAGCGCCTTGGGCTCTGCTGAAACTCGCTAAAGCAAGCCTACAACTGAAAGAGTTATTGTTGTACTGTGGATTAGTATTTAAGTGCTAAATTAATACCACTGCTGAATTACAGGACTATTATCTAATACTGTCAGTATATAATGAACTGTTCCTGCTCTCTGCCGAGTGCTGACAGTTCATAAGCTTCAGGCAGTATTAGATAATATTACAACCAATTCTCCTCAATTTACCATATGTGCATCCCTGAGGGATATCGTGCTGGCCGAGAATGTACTCGACCTGATTGGTGAGGACCTGAGCAGCACTTGCGCTTCGTGCATCATAACTAAGTTCTGTGGGTGGCTGGAACAAGCCTGCCCACAAAGTAGATGAAGAAATTTTTAACTGTTAACATCGCCTGGCCCCCAATAGCACTGCCTGTCTAAGCTATTACATGCTTTTCACTATTTCTGAATATTCCTGACATTCTCACAATCAACAATTATTGAGATGGAAATAATTAAGAATGTTAAATTATTAAAACACTTGAAAATACTTCCAACAAATAAATTTATAACTAAATTGTGAATCAAAATATTTCTGCAAATGCAATAATTTAAGAAAGTGATCTTACTTCTGCTTTTATTCTTGACAGCCTTAAAATCATGATTGTCCTGCAGGAGTTTGTGGATCCTGTGCCACTTTCAACCTGACCCAGGCTCCAAGAGCCTGTTTCCCCAGTTTAAAATATAAAGTATGCCATAAAACTCCTACTCGTGCTCCATTGCTGCATCAGGTTTAATCAAGACTCTCAAATCTATGAAAAGGTAGATACTTTGTGATAAACTTCAATGGCCCTCCCCAATCTCCTTTCTAGTCTGACAGGATTACATTCCCATTCATTTATTATCACTGGAAGTGCATATGTAACATATGCAGAAGGTTAAAAAATTAACATTGTTTTCAGAGGAGACATTTAAAAAATTCTTATTTCTTGTTAATTATTTCAGATATGACAAAAATAAGCTAATAACTGGGACAAATTAAATTCATCTGAATAGAAGAGCTCCATTTCAACTCAATTTTATCCCTATTAACTTTTTCAGGAGTTTAACCATTTAAAATGACTCGTTCGATGAATTATTTAATTTGCACAGACTGCAGAAGTTGCAGATGGAACAGAGAAAGTTGAAAAGACAATTGAAATCAGAAAAGTTATAGGATAAGTTGATACAGACCAACTGTTTCCACTGCCAAAAAGATCAAGAATTAGGGCAAATTAAATGAAACTGATGACAAAACCAAAAGCCATATGAGGAAATCTCTTTCTAAACTAAACCGATTGTTTAAGGTCTGCTATGCACGGCTGGGGCAATGGAGGAAGATTGAAATATGGCATTCAAAAGTAAGCTGGGTACATATTTGGAAAATCAGGAATTTGTATGGATACTGTGAAGTGTAGGGCAATGGGACCAGCTGAAAAAGCCTGTACAGATTCAAGTGGCCTCTTCCTCTGTGATATTTGATGTATTTTAATGTTTCTTTAATTGCAGTAGCAATACATATTTGAGCAGTTTCAGACAGTTACACTGATTCAGAAAGACATATAATAATGTTATTGCCTATCTAATTAGCTGTGAAGTGCCTTGGGATGTTACGTACATAAGTATGTTCAGTGGTATTTTTCTTACTTAAAAACACCGATGTGATGTAATATTGAGTGACAAGGATAAAACGACTGTTGAATTGACTGTTAGTGCATTTCACAAGTTTTATCACTTATGAAAGGTTTTGAGCCATTGGAGAGAGATGATAAAGGTCAACAAAGATTCAAGTTCTGTTTCTTGCACATTATACTCCTTGATAACGAATGACATCCTAATCAAGCCCATTGTTTCAGATGCCATACGATAAATATTGAACAGGGAAATTACAGTTGGCAACATATAAATCGTTACTTGTGATAATCAGTTGACAAGATGGAGCTGGGCATTGGTGCTTGTAAATACAATACAACTGCTTTAGTATGGCATACTTAAGAATTTAGTGGTGCTGGACTAACAGATTTTATATACTACTAAATATTATTCCTATTGATACACCAAAATGCTTTAAAGTGCTTCATTTTAGATGTTACACAATGTTACACAATAGAATACATTTTCCAGGGAACCTGTGAAGTTAAAATGGGTGCAGGCGCCAGGAACATGGCAAGTACAGGTGCACAACCTTTTATCCGGAGTTCCAGAAACCGAAAAGCTCTGAAAACCGGCCATTTTTTCCAGATGTCGTCTGCGCACCAAAGCTCGCGTTTGGCGCCAAACTTGACCCAAAACGACCCACGGTCAACCCAGGTCTGTACTACTGTAGCGGCTGCCTCCTCCCTGGAGACCGGGAGACGCTTAAACATCTGTAAATCATTGCTTAAATGTTAGTCAGTTAGTTTGGAGGGCTTTTATGTGAAGGGGGGGTGAAGGGGTAAACTTTAATTCTTAGTCCCCTACCTGGTCGGAGAGGCGGGGAGCGGTCAATGCCTTACCGGGTCGCCGTGCAGTAAGCTCCGCAGCGCTGTGGCCGGTGGGGCTGCGGGCGGCGCCGGTTGTAGCTCCGACCCGGCAACTCTACCCCTGGCTGCGAGGCGCTCCAAATCCAGCACGGCCCGCGGCCGGACGCCCCAGCTCCGCGAATGTCGGGAGTTGGCGGCGTCGCAGCGCTGGGATACCAGCGGGGAGCGGGCAATGCCTTACCGGGTCGCCGTGCGGCAAGCTCCGGAGCGCTGTGGCCGCCGACACACATCGCGGAGCGTCGCTGGATTTGGAGCCGCGCAGCCAGGGGTAGAGTTGCCGGGGTCGGAGCTCCAACCGGCGCCGCCCGCGGCCGGACGGAGCCCCCAGCTCCGCGGCTCCAAATCCAGCGACGCTCCGCGCATGTTGGGAGTCGGCGGCCACAGCGCTCCGGAGCTTGCCACACGGCGACCCGGTAAGGCATTGCCCGCTCCCCGCTGGTATCCCAGCGCTGCGACGCCGCCGACTCCCGACATTCCCGGAGCTGGGACGTCCGGCCGCGGGCCGCGCTGGATTTGGAGCGCCTCGCAGCCAGGGGTAGAGTTGCCGGGGTCGGAGCTACAACCGGCGCCGCCCGCGGCCGGACGGAGCCCCCAGCTCCGCGAGGTTGGGAGTCGCCGACCAGGTAGGGGACTAAGAATTAAAGTTTCCCCCTTCACCCCTACTCCACCACCACCACATAAAATCCCTCCAAACTAACTGACTAACATTTATGCAATGATTCTCCCGGTCTCCGGGGAGGAGGCAGCTGCTCCAGACTTTTCAAGCCGCCCGCGCTACCTACCTAATCTACGCTAAAAATCTTCCATTCTGAAATCCGAAAATGTCCGAAATCCGACAAGTGTCTGGTCCCAAGGCTTTCGGATAAAAGGTTGTGCACCTGTACAATAGAAAAAAAGAAATAAAGAAGCTTGGGACCCAGTGAGTTAAAAGGAATGCAGAAACTGTGGACTGAGCAAATTGAAAGTGGGGGCAAGAAATGGGGAAGAGCAAAATTGAAAGCATTTGGTGACTAAAGGGGCTGTTCCACTGCGGCAACCTGATATGCAAATTTAGAAGAGCGTCTTCGACCTTCAAGCTCGCAACATGGTCGCCACGTGGTCCTAGGAGGTCCTATGAGGTCACTGGAACTCCTTCATCCTCGAGGGAAGTTCCTGAATACTCGCTAGGTCGCGGAAAAATTTTCAGCATGTTGAAATTTTTTCTGCTAGTAAAATTTGGGCGGCATGGTTCTTTTTAACTCATAGTGCAGTGGAGTGGGGTCGCTATTTAGTTACAGGCAGTCGAGAGCAGCTGTAGGCAATCTCCTTTGTTGACCGGGCATTTTGATTGGCTAATTGTAGTTTTCAGGACCAAGGAAAACCTACCAGTAGGTAAAATGCCTGCTAAACTTTATTATACTTCTTAAAAGTGTCTCCACTGCTTCTCCCCCCTTCCCCTCCCTCCAAGCTCTGTAACGGACTTACCATACACTGTGCAGCCGTTTTACCTTCCTCTTCATTGCGGGTATGAATTTCAGACAGGGCTCCCCCGCTTTCCCTGGCCCCCACTCTGTGTGTGTGTGTGTGTGTGTGTGTGTGTGTGTGTGTGTGTGTGTGTGTGTGTGTGTGTGTGTGTGTGTGTGTGTGTGTGTGTGTGTGTGTGTGTGTGTGTGTGTGTGTGTGTGTGTGTGTGTGTGTGTGTGTGTGTGTGTGTGTGTGTGTGTGTGTGTGTGTGGTCGATTCAGCTTGTGCTTTCAACGCGGACGGTTGATCCAGCTCGAGGCTTTCCAGGCGAGTGCCCTCGAGTTTGAAGGTCAAAGACACTCTTCTTAACTTGCAGATTAGGTCGCTGCAGTGGGAAAGCCCCTTAAGTCTACAATCTGTGTTGACTTTGATTGTGTAGTTATTGTTGGTGATTTTAACATTCACGTTGACAACTCCCAGGATAGAGGGATTAAAGAACGGTGTTGTGTTCTTGATAACTACGGATTGACTCAGCATGTGCCGGAGCCCACACACAAGGGGCACGCTCTGGACTTAATTATCTCCAAAGGTCTGAACATTTCCATGATTGTGGTGACTGATGTTGCTCTCTCTGTCCATTCCTGTGTTTTCTTTGACAGCACCATCTTCATGCACACAAATGTTCAAAAAGAGATAGCCACTAAATGGTATATCACTGAAAACACCAGTGAAACATTTATTCAGCTTTTCCCTTCCACACCCGCCCCTTCTTGGGTCTCAGTCAATGAGCTTGTAGATCATTTCAATTACAAAATTACAAATGTTATTGATGCCATTGCACCCACTAAGGTGAAGGCTGTCTCCAGTAAGAAAAGATCTCCATGGAGAAATGCCACGCATTTATGGCTTGGAGCTGAGAAATGCAAGGTGGTCCTTCTTCTCTGACATCATCGCCAAAGGCAATAATAATGCACGTGCCTTGTTTGCTACTGTCAACAGGCTAACAAACCATCCTGTGTCAGTAGCCTCTGAACTTCGTTCCACCAGGGCCTGCAATGAATTTGCCGCTTTCTTCACTGACAAATTTCAGAAAATTAGACATGCCTCCATATCAGGTACAGGATGTGTGTCGTTCGTGTGTCCACGTAAAGCCAATTTAAATCCCATGATATAATTTAGTGCAATCAACCATAAAAACCAGGAAGACATTATACAACATCTGAAATCCTCCTCCTGATGCCTAGATATTCTGCCAACAGGATTTTTCAAAAATGCTTCAAATTATTTGGCCTCAGATCTACTACAAATTGTAAACTTGTCTCTTCTCTCAGGTGTCTTCCCAAAGGCCCTGAAAACTGCAGTCAACAAGCCACTCTTAAAAAAAGAACAATCTAGGTACGTCACTAATGTGCAATTACAGGCCCACATCAAACCTTCCATTTTTAAGTAAAAAGATTGAAAAAGCTGTTTTTCACCAGCTTAACAACTTGTTGTCACTAAACAACTGTTTTGATGTCAGACAAAAATGCTGGAGAAACTCAGCGGGTGAGGCAGCATCGATGGAGTAGCTACTCCAGCATTTTTGTCTACCTTCAATTTTCCAGCATCTGCAGTTCCTTCTTAAATGTTTTGATGTTTTCCAGTCACCACAGCACTGAGACTGCTCTTGTTGTCTCCAATGACATACAGACAATACAGTGGCAAAATTTCAGTCTTCGTATTACTGGATATCAGTGCTGCATTTACACGGTCGACCACGCCATATTACTAGACCAATTGGAAAACTGGGTTGGACTTTCTGGCACAGCACTAAACTGGTTTGAATCCTACTTAAAGAACAGGGACTACTTTGTGTCTATAGGTAATTACACATCAGAGCAGACAAATATGACGTGGAGTTCCCCAGGGCTCCATTCTGGGGTCTCTTCTGTTTAAGCTGTCATCTTGGTGCCATCACAACAACCTGGAGCTCAATGCTCCTAAAACAGTGGAATTGATTGTAGACTTTAGGAGAGCTCCCCCTCCCCTCACCCCACTCACCATCAATAACACCACAGTCACATCTGTGGGGTCTTTTAAGTTCCTGGGATCCATCAATCTCCAAGGACTTTAAGTAGGGGTCTACCATTGACTCCATAGTCAAAAAGGCACAACAGAGGATGTACTTCCGACGGGAGCTGAGGAAGCACAATCTGCCACAGGCAATGATGGTCCAATTCTACACGGCCATCGTAGAGTCTGTTCTCACCTTCTCCATCATGGTCTGGTTTGGCTCAGCCACCAAGCACGACACCTGGAGGCTGCAGCGAGTCGTCCGATCAGCAGAGAAGATTATTGGCTTCAACCTTTCCTCCATTGATGAACTGTACACTGCAAAGGCCAGGAAGCGAGCGGGCAAGATCATCTCTGACCCCTCTCACCCTGGCCACAAACTCTTTGAATCACTTCCCTCTGGAAGGCAACTTCGGACTGTCAAAGCTGCCACAGCCAGACATAAAAACAGTTTTATCCACGAGTAGTTGCTCCACTCAACAGCAAAAATCTGTAGCCTTCCTTCGATCAGGTATTTTGTTGGTTCACATGCTTGATCAATGGTGTTTTATCATTAATGTTTTATTATTATTGTTTAGTGCTTTCTGAGACATTCGTAACCATCACTGTTTGTCATGGTGTTACTTGTGGGCGGAGCACTAAGGCAAATTCATTGTATGTGAATACTGGGCCAATAAACTTACTTACTTAACATCTACATGCTCCCACTGGGTCAGATTATGGAAAACAACAAAATAAGTTACCATAATTATACAGACGACACACAAATTTACATAACCATATCACCAGGGGACTATGGTCCAATCCGAATACTGAGTAAGTGCATCGAACAAATCAACGATTGGATGTGCCAAAACTTTCTTCAATTAAACAAAGACAAAACTGAGGTAGTTGTTTTTGGAGCCAAAGAGGAACGATTAAAAGCCAGTACTCAGCTTCAATCGGCAATGTTAAAAACCATGGACAAAGCCAGAACTCTTGGTGTAATCATGGACCTGAATTTCAACAGCCACTTTAAGACAATTAATAAGTCAGCCTACTATCACCTTAAGAATATATCAAGGGTTAAAGGTCTTATGGTTCAGCAGGATTTGGAAAAACTTGTCCATGCATTAATCTTCAGTAGACTGGACTACTGTAATGCCGTCTTCAGAGGTCTCCCTGAAAAATTGATTAGACTGCTGCAGCCGATTCAGAACGCTGGTGCTCAAGTCCTCTCTAAGACCAAGAAAGTGGATCACATCACTCCAGTTTTGAGGTTTTTACACTGGTTTCCTGTCTGTCAAAGAATTGATTTCAAAATATTACTGTTGGTTTATAAAACACTGAATGGTCTAGGGCCAAAATACATTTCTGATCTTCTGTAACACTATGAACCATCCAGACCTCTAAGTTCATCCTGGACAGGTCTGCTTTCTGTCCCAGAGTCAGTACTAAACATGGAGAAGCAGCATTTAGTTTTTATGCGCAACATATATGGAACAAACTTCCAGAAAAATGCAGGTTCGCTCCAACTCTCAGTTCTTTTAAATTGGGGCTGAAGACTTTTCTGTTTGAAGCTGCTTTTAATTTTAATTAAAAAAAATAATTATTCATTTCTTACACTGCACTGTAACTTTTATTCTTGTATTTTATATTTGGCTTATTCTATTTTAGCTTGTTTTTATTTTCTATTCTTTTTAATGACTGTTTTTAATTGTTTTTGATTGCATTTTAATACTTTGTCTAAAGCACTTCGAATTGCCTTATTGCCGAAATGTGCTAGATAAATAAACTTGCTTGCTTAAGTATGAAACATCACACAGCGGCTGAGACCCGGGTTTGATCCCTACCTTGGGTGCTGTCTGTGTGGAGTTTTTGCCCAGGGGCCTCATAGGTTTCCTCTGGGTGCTTTGATTCCTCTCACATCCCAAAGACGTGTGGGTATGGGTTAATTGGCCTCTATAAATTGCTATGAGTGTGTAGGGAGTAGCTGTGAAAATAGGATAACAGAACTAGTGCGAACAGGTAATCAATGGTCAACGTAGAGTTGGTGGGCCACATGGCCTGTTTCCGTGCTGTATCTCTAACTAAAATAGAAGCAAAAAGATCCTAGAAATATTCAACATCAGGCAGACTTAATTTTTCAGATCCATGCCAATAAAATTAATTATATTTCTCCCTCCATAAGTATTGTCTAATTATTTTCATTATTTTGGTTATTTCTGTAATGCTTTTTTGCTTTTTTATGATCATCTCTAGATTTAAAGTTATATCCTTGGTTCTTCAGACTACAATGATAAACTGCTACTCAAGGACATTGTATCAAAGCACAGGATCAATTTTATATCAATATCTAATGGTGACTCTAATTCTGCCTTTATCAAATCCAGCCTGGATATGATCAATATTATCCTTGCATTAAGACTAATTACAAACTTAGGTTTTTTTTAATGTGAAAACAATTAGTGATACTAATAGATTCCCAGGCTCCTGTGTTACATTTGGTTTTGCGTCGATTGATAAAGTCACTCAGATTAAAGTTATATTGACAAATGGAACAACAAATACCTTTGTTCTTTCCTTGAAATTAAATATTTAGAAGTGTAATCTAGAATAATGACAGGTAGAATAATGAGTTGCATACACTTCCATGGTTAATAAATTCGACGGCTGGTCTTCAATGACAAAAGCAGCCAAGCACATTTAATGTCTGAAGATGGGTCTCGACCCGAAACGAAAAGCAACCTATTCATTGTTGTTCAAGAAGGAACTGCAGATGCTGGAAGATTGAAGGTACACAAAAATGCTGGAGAAACTCAGTGGGTGCAGCAGCATCTATGGAACGAAGGAAATAGGCCTTCGCTCCATAGATGCTGCTGCACCCGCTGAGTTTCTCCAGCATTTTTGTGTACCAGCAACCTATTCATTTTCTCCAGAGATGCTGTCTGACCCGCTGAGTTACTCCAGCTATGTGTGTTTTAAACAGGCTTTAAACCAGCATCTGCAGTTTCTTCCTACACATTTAATGTAACGGCTGGCAAGATCTATCAGTCTTGGCACACAAAGATAAGTGGAGCTAAAGGTTATTTCTTCCCAATAACCCTTTCTGGCTTAATTTCTCCCTCGACCACCTCTAGTTTAAATTCCATTTGGAATATTTTGGAGGACCAAGAAACCAAGAACCAAGAACAGGTGTCTAGATGATGGGAAAGCAGATCGTGTTAATGACCTAGAATTCTGGTTGGATTCCCCCAATTTGCTCAAAATATTTTTTAGTGTATGCCTGTGTTCTTAATAAAATGTCGAAGCAGTATCACAAAGACTGTCCTCAATTAATTTTTTTAAAAACAAGATAGTTGGATGATTTTAGTCAGATTGCAGAGACCAATAAAGCCCAACTTTTAAAATAATACCAAGGAAAATAGATTCTTCAACATATTATCTTGCAAGTACCGTATAAAGCTGCTCATATTTGCAATTTCTCCATTGTATGCGATCTGACTGACTCCTATCTAGTTAATTCTACTAAAATACTATGATGGGTTCTTGAAATTAAATAAAGGCAATGCTTTCATTCCAGACACAACAGGAATGGACAACCAATATATAATGAAAAACTCCAATGATTTATTTCAATGACACTTTACTGTAACATGTAGAGTGAAATGCTTTGTTTTGCATACAATCCGGTAAAATCATGTAGCAGACAGTACCTTGGCAGTACACAAAGGTCGCCATGTATCTGGCGCTGACAAAATTACAATAGTTCACCGAACAGTCCTATTTGCTGCCTACAGCCGCCATGACAGCAGTTGTCCCCCACCGGGTCCCCCCTTTGTTCTTGGCGCCCTTCTCCCGGGTCCCCCCTTTGTTATCGGCGGGTCCCGTCTTCGTTCTCGGCTGTCCCCCTCCCCGCTGAGACCCCCCTGCTGAGTCCCCCCCCTTGTTCAAGGCAGCCCCATGCTGGGTCCCCCCCTCTGTTCTCAGCAGCCGCCTGCCGGGGCCCTCCATTGTTCTTGGCGGCCCCCCGCCAGGTGGCTCTCGACGACCCTCCATGCTCAAGACAGTCCCTGTACGCTCTTGACGGCTCTCCTACGCTCTTGGCTGTGCTACCTTGCCCTTGGGTCTCTCCTCGCTCCCGTCGACGCTGGTGACTCAGGGCTGAGTTCAGTATCTACGGAGGGGGAGCAAGACCTGCTGGTGGGCTTGGCCCCTGCATGTTGCAAAACAGTCCTGCACTGTATTTAAGGGATGAGTTCACAAACTCTATCCCATCCTCGTCGTCAATTTCGTTATATTCCGGACGGCAGAATGAATAACAACTTACACGCAGGTTGCCTGCATCACGAGAGAGAGATTTATTCCCCAACATTCCCTGCTTATATTGAACACCATCTAATTAACATATACATGAATATGTATCAATACATTACAGGTATGGAAAGTGGAACAGCGAGTCACTAAGGTGCCTGTGAAATACTGAGAAGAGAGATGATGCGTTTAGTGATGGAATCTTGAAGGTGGTTAAAATTGTTGAGGATAATCTGTTGAGAGGTGAGAACAATACGTATATAGTCTCAGGAAAAGGAGTCAATCACTGCTTGGTTCTTCCCTCCATGAGTTGCAGTTCTTTGCAATTCTCTACCCAAGAAACACACATGCTGGTTATTAGCTCCAGATGAAACAATACAAATACATCTAACCTTGTCTGAAGAAGGCACAAGGCATTGGGGGTTCAGTATTGATGTGGATAGAGAACTGGCTGACAAACAGGAAGCAAAGAGTAGGAGTAAACGGGTCCTTTTCACAATGGCAGGCAGTGACTAGTGGGGTACCGCAAGGCTCAGTGCTGGGACCCCAGCTATTTACAATATATATTAATGATCTGGATGGGGGAATTGAAGGTAATATCTCCAAGTTTGCGGATGACACTAAGCTGGGGGGCAGTGTTAGCTGTGAGGAGGATGCTAGGAGACTGCAAGGTGACTTGGATAGGCTGGGTGAGTGGGCAAATGTTTGGCAGATGCAGTATAATGTGGATAAATGTGAAGTTATCCATTTTGGGGGCAAAAACGGGAAAGCAGACTATTATCTAAATGGTGGCCGATTGGGAAAGGGGGAGATGCAGCGAGACCTGGGTGTCATGGTACACCAGTCATTCAAGGTAGGCATGCAGGTGCAGCAGGCAGTAAAAAAAGCGAATGGTATGTTAGCTTTCATAGCAAGAGCATTTGAGTATAGGAGCAGGGAGGTTCTACTGCAGTTGTACAGGGTCTTGGTGAGACCACACCTGGAGTATTGCGTGCAGTTTTGGTCTCCAAATCTGAGGAAGGACATTATTGCCATAGAGGGAGTGCAGAGAAGGTTCACCAGACTGATTCCTGGGATGTCAGGACTGTCTTATGAAGAAAGACTGGATAGACTTGGTTTATACTCTCTAGAATTTAGGAGATTGAGAGGGGATATTATAGAAACGTACAAAATTCTTAAGGGGTTGGACAGGCTAAATGCAGGAAGATTGTTCCCGATGTTAGGGAAGTCCAGGACAAGGGGTCACAGCTTAAGGATAAGGGGGAAATCCTTTAAAACCGAGATGAGAAGAACTTTTTTCACACAGAGAGTGGTGAATCTCTGGAACTCTCTGCCACAGAGGGTAGTTGAGGCCAGTTCATTGGCTATATTTAAGAGGGAGTTAGATGTGGCCCTTGTGGCTAAGGGGATCAGGGGGTATGGAGAGAAGGCAGGTACGGGATACTGAGTTGGATGATCAGCCGTGATCATATTGAATGGCGGTGCAGGCTCGAAGGGCCAAATGGCCTACTCCTGCACCTAATTTCTATGTTTCTATGTTTCTATTCTTGCCATAGAGGGAGTACAGAGAAGGTTCACCAGACTGATTCCTGGGATGTCACAACTTTCATATGAAGAAAGACTGGATAGACTCGGTTCGTACTCGCTAGAATTTAGAAGATTAAGGGGGGGATCTTATAGAAACTTACAAAATTCTTAAGGGGTTGGACAGGCTAGATGCAGGAAGATTGTTCCCGATGTTGGGAAGTCCAGAACAAGGGGTCATAGTTTAAGGATAAGGGGGAAATCTTTTAGGACCGAGATGAGGAAAACCTTTTTCACACAGAGAGTGGTGAATTTCTGGAATTCTCTGCCGCAGAAGGTAGTTGAGGCCAGTATTGGCTATATTTAAGAGGGAGTTAGATGTGGCCCTTGTGGCTAAAGGGATCAGGGGGTATGGAGAGAAGGCAGGAACAGTATACTGAGTTGGATGATCAGCCATGATCATATTGAATGGCGGTGCAGGCTCGAAGGGCCGAATGGCCTACTCCTGCACCTATTTTCTATGTTTCTATGTTTCTAAGAAGCGTTTCGGCCCGAAACTTTGTCTATTTCCTTTGCTCCATAGATGCTGCCGCACCCACTAAGTTTCTCCAGCATTTTTATGTACCTTCGATTTTCCAGCATCTGCAGTTCATTCCTAAACAAGTTTGACCTTGTGGTCGCGTTGAGCCGCGACGGTCATGTATATTAACACATTAAATACAGGCAACATCCTGGTGAACCTTTTCTGTACCATCTCCACAGCTGCCAAATCATTTGGACTGGAACATGGATAAGAAAGGTTAAAAGCGATATGGACCTTACATGGGTAAATGGGACTATTAAAATTGGTGCATCCTGGTCAACATGGATGAGTGGGCTCATATCTTTCTATATGACTCTGACTAATGTGGTGACCAGATCTGCGCACAATAGTCCAAACGTCACCAAACCAAAGTTTTTTTATATAGCTGCAACATTGCATACCTATTTTCTATGTTTCAACGTTTATACTCGATGCCCTGACTGATAAAGGCATCGAGTATAAACTTATAGTTTATAAACTATAAAAGTTGAATGTTGATGTGCGGTGTGTGTTGTGTGATTGTGCAGTGTGTCTGTGAAATGCGTGTGCTGGTTGATTGTGCAGTATGCGTGCTGCTTATGTTTGTTGATTGTGTCCCTTTTTAAAAAGCTACTGTAATGCGCCTTTTTAAATTGCCCCTCGGGGACGAATAAAGTCCTTTGAATTGAATTGAATACTGAATACTTGAGGGCAGGATTGTTCTACTCCTATCTGTTTCTCTCCTCACCACCACCCTCTTTCCTCAAGCTCAATATGAAACAACATATAGGCAGAAGGACCTGCCACAGTTTAAGGCCTTGTTTCTTAAGTTGGAGCTGGCATTTTCTACATTGCTGATGTCAGGGGATCCACACAAGGTAACTGCAATCAGTTTTGTTGGGCTTAGAGGAAAAGATACCCACTCACCTCAGATTTTGCACTTCCTTGGTGCTGCAATAACTTAAAAATATAGGAACCTATGCTGGTTGTAGGAGTGGATGTACTAAATACATTTTTGCTGGGATGGAGAATGTGGAGGTTTCTGGAACCAGTCATCCCTCCACGATATAAATTTGAGCATTTGAAAATTGGATGCATTTTCTAGAATTATGGAGAATGTGTATATAGAATAGATTTTGAAATATACATGACCATTTTGAGATGTTTAATACGCTACAGTTAAAATGGTGCACAACATATCCTCATGTTGAATCACTTGATTTTAACTTGCAGGGAGGTAAGCAACAAAGATCAACATTTTTTTGCAACTTGATTAATGACATATGGTAAAGCACCGTAAAGCACTTCACAGTAATATTACCAAATTGAATTATCACCAATCCACATTAAGGAATGTAGGGGAAGATGACTAATAATATTATCAATCTGGAGCTTCCAGCTCATGGTTCTGGTTGTGACCACTGACCACTAATCCACGTGTCATGATACAAAGAACTATAATATCATTGTGCCTGGCAAATGAAAAGATATATGTTTTAGGTACAGGGACAAAGTAGAAAAAATGATTGTTAACTGAACTATCACATTTTTCCCCACTTTTTATCTACCGACATTTAATTATGTTACATTAATTCCTCCAAGAACTAAATTTATACAAACATTTATGGTGATCACTTCTCCCTGTGCATCACCTCACTCAGCAACTCTAATCAATGCACCAACCCGTCATGGCTGTGCATCAAGTACCTCCAGTTGGGAAGACTTAAGCAGTTTTCTTCAGACTCAGTTACAAGTTTAACACAGATTTGCCTTCCATTGCCAAGGCCAACCAGACCGTACGCAATGGAACTTACTCTTCTATTACCAAGTCTTCTTCACCATAAATCTTTATCCAATTTTTGCAATATCATTGATCTCTAGCCCAGGGAAACCCCACCTGCTGGCGAAATTCTTTATAACTTTCTTTATAAATTCTTTATAACATTCTTTATAACTATTCCCATGCTCTCTCTCGACCAAGTTTCCTGCATCAGCTTACTGTGGATCACATACTAAACTCTGCTGCTCTCATCCCATAGACATCAATACCTGCTCACCATGCTCCCATGTTCTCGCTGGCTGACAATGCACACTATCCATAATGCCCCCAATCTCAAATTTACATCCTAAGGTTAAATCCCTTCATGGCCTCGCCCCTCACTATCTACCTCAGCCCACAAATTCCCCAGATTCCACAACATTTCTCTTGTGCACCTTGCCAACGTCTTTCGTTGTATGGTCCAAACCAGCAAAATATTCGCCAAAATGTCTTCCAAATTCTATATTAATATCATTTTAGTAAATCCATCTCCTTGCTTACATTCACACAGCTTACATTCAGCCTCTTAATAAAACCGCCTTACAAGTTCACACTGCCGGTCTGGTTTATGTGTGTAATAGGAATCTCACTATATACTTATAGTGCCACAATAACCAATATTTGTATCACTTCGACATGAGTAAATTATCATGTGGGTATTTTTTTTTCTTACAAAGCACGTTTGTACTTGGTAGCAGCAATGGCACCAGAAATTCTGTCAGTTGCAATAAAGGGATGATGTAATTTAAATTATCTTTAAACCATGAAGCAAAATCTTATGTTTGTAACATTTATTTTGTGGATATTTTTCATGTTAAGCACTAAAAGATTTGTGTGTCAAACCATTGAAAGAATAACCTGTAGGATCTCATTTTGTTGCTCCATCTGCAAACACAAGAATTATTTACCCAGCTATACTTTCCTGTTGCTGAAGTGGGGGAAATTAAGTCCACTTTAATTGTACTCTTGTAGATGCACAGAATTCTTCTGCAAATTGAGAAAAATCTAAAGATAAAATCCAAAAGAAATGAACCACATCAAATCAATACAAAACATGCTTTGTGTATTTAAAACTATCGCTACAAATATTCCCCTTTGAAGGCAGGGTGTATTCTGCAACTCAAAGTAAATCTGAATTGAATCATAGAAACCAACCATATTGACAAACTATTAACAGAAAACACATTTAACTATGAGAAATACCACTCAACTCATCCAATCTACATACAACTTGACGCATCTAACAATAGGATGGTCTGAAGAAGGATCTCGACCCAAAATGTCACCCATTCCTTCTCTCCAGAGATACTGCCTGTCCCACTGAGTTACTCCAGCATTTTGTGTCTAAACATGGGATCCTGCAAGTTAATAGAATAATCACTGTGCTAATGCTGGGCGATTATATGAAGTGCGTTCTTTTAAATTGATTTTCCTAGTCCTGATGTTACAATCTTGAGTTCTTAATTAATTTTTTACTAATTAATTGTGCCCACTTGTAAAATGTAATGGAGGCACAAAATTGTCATCCATGTTTCCTACAACAAAAATTGACCAATTTTTAAAGGTACTCACTGGCTGGATTGCACAAGGTATAATTGCACAAGATTTCACATGACATAAATGCAAGATTTCCCCTCTAAAATATGAACAAATTAAAATGTACTTTATTTACATCCAGTAAATAAATGATTAATCTTCTTTATAATTTCTCAATCAGGCATCCTTAAACTCTTCCAAAGAGATCTGCAGAGGTAATTCCACTCCAAACCAAATCAACATGGCTGGTTTAAAAAAAAACCCTCAAAACAACGTGAATTTGGAAACAGTGTGACACAACTAACATAATTCACAACAACCATGACCCATCTTACACTCCACTAGTTTCCATCATGTAACTCTCTTCAATAAAAGAGAATCTGAATTAAATTTTAATGCCTGATACATTATAGACAATAGGCTATAGGTGCAGGAGTAGGCCCTTCAAGCCAGCACTGCCATTCCATGTGATCATGGCTGATCATCCCCAATCAGTACCCCATTCCTGCCTTCTCCCCATATCCCCTGACTGCTATCTTTAAGAGCCCTATCTGGCTCTCTCTTGAAAGTATCCAGAGAACCGGCCTCCACCGCCCTGAGGCTGAGAATTCCACAGACTCACAACTCTCTGTGTGAAAAAGTGTTTCCTCGTCTCCATTCTAAATGGCCTACCCCTTATTCTTAAAATGTGGCCCCTGGTTCTGGACTCCCCCAACATTGGGAACATGTTTCCTGCCTCTAGCGTGTCCAAACCCTTAATAATCTTATATGTTTAAAAAAGTATCCCTCTCATCCTTCTAAACTCCAGAGTATACAAGCCCAGCCGCTCCATTCCCTTAGCATATGACAGTCCCAAACCTACGCTGCACTCCCTCAATCGCAAGAATGTCCTTCCTCAAATTAGGGGACCAAAGCTGCACACAATACTCCAGGTGTGGTCTCACTAGGGCCCAACACAACTGCAGAAGGACATCTTTGCTCCTATACTGAACTCTTCTTGTTGTGAAAGCCAACATGCCATTCGCTTTCGTCACTGGCTGCTGTACCTGCATGCTTACATTAGAGGCATTCAATTTGTGCTTTCTAATTTGAATAATTGTGTTAATTCTTGCTTAGTTCAATAATTTTGTCCCCAAACACACCACAAACAGCCCCACCACCCCTAGTAGAGGTTTTCTGAAAATATTGTTTTCAATGTCTTTCTAGTTGAAAAGTTCAAACTGTTTTTCCTCTTTATGAATTGGTTTAAAACTCCGTACTGTGAATAAGCCCTAGCTGTTTTACATCAGACACTTCGTTAACATTAATTTTACAAGTTTCAAGAACATATTGGTTAAATAAAAGTAAAAATTAGTACTTTTATTAACCTTCTAATGTGCCTCAATGGTGAGAGCTTGTTATTCAAATAAACAAATCTAAAGAATATAATGCAAAAATAAGCCAATTACCAACATTAATAATTAATGTTATCTGAAGTACTTAATAATTATTCATGAAAATAGTATTATTTTAAGTAAAGGAACCCTACCTTTTATTCAAAATATATTCTGTATCAAAGTATTGAGAAACTGCTAATGAGATGCAAGCTAATACATTTTGCACAAGGCCTCCACTCCTCCCATGCATCTGTACATGTGGTCTCTTTTTATTCGTAGTTCAATTTCTGATCATTTGTCAAACAAAATAAAACATAATTACATAGACATGAAATTAGCACGATTCACCACACTTGACTTTCATTAATCTAATCAAATCATAGCTCACATACAGTATTAAAATCACACTGATGACAGTATTTACACTAAGTCTTGCATTAAAATCCAGAGGTTTGCAATTCCATAGCAGCCAGTTATGGTGCAAAATGCCAAACAGGCAACTCTCCCGCTGACTTGACCCAATTTAAATGATATTTACTTTCAGAAAAGTATTACGATGCCAGCAATAGGAACTCAAGGAAATCACATCCAGAGATACAAATATAAAGCAGAAAATTTCAATAGTGGTTAAGTACATTTTTACTCTAAGTTATCACCAATGTTCAGAATTTTACACTACCCCTTTGTCAGCAAGTTCATTTTTCTACTGATATGACATTGTACAAGTAAGATTAAACTGAACAGTACGAGTCATTCCTGTTGCCCATATGCTTCATCTGTGCATGAATTTGTTCTTTTTTTCCTCTCTTCACTGCGTATGCAATGCTGTCCAAATCCCCATGAGTCATATAAATTAAAGCTGGTCCTTCTTTATGCCAGGAAGAGTCTACCACGAGTCCTTTGTCAAAAACCCACAAGGATAGGCTGTCCCATTTTACTTGTATGTCATGATGTCACAAGCCATGTGATCCAGTTTCTCCAGTAAGAGCACATGAAGAGTTTAAAGCTTATGCTTTTTGGATTGTGTGAATGCTTCATTCGCCTCATAAACAACCACAGAACCACAAGTGCGGTGCAACTTTCTCTCCAGGACGACGAGTGAACCTCTGGTTCTAAATGGTTAATCTCCGCAGGTCACTACCAGCCACCAAGACCAACTTTGTCAGTAAGTGTTTACTAACCACAGTCTTTACAGTAAATAATTGTCCATCAAATGTTTATTTGTCTTTTTTTGCATGCTGTATGTAATTTTGTGGCCAAAGCAGCAAATGACATCAAGCAGCTCACCTAAGCACAAGCTCTTAGATTTCCTCTGCAATGGTTATATTTTCAGTTTAAGACTTCGAGAGACACCAAAACCACAGGCGTAAAGTATATGTAAAAGGAGGACTATGGCATCTAACAGCCTATTCAGCTCAGTTGCATCATGTCAGCAAAACTTCTTCTGGGGTGAGTTCACATCTTATACAGTTTCTTAGACCAGATATTAAATGTTACTAAATATTCCTGTTCGGTATAAGTTTATACAACCTGTTACTTTGCTATCTTTGAATACAAAAGTTTGTTTTATAAACCTTAAGTAATACAGAATGCAAACTTACAAAACTTTGTCTATAAATGCAAAGAACATGTTTTTTGCTTTTCATTAAATTGAAATGTGCTTTCAAAAGTCATGGTGTGAGCTGTGTATTATGGAAATAAATTTGTGTCTATTTTTCAATAACCTATCTTATTCAACCCAACATTCCTGTGGTGCTTGACTTTTCATGGAATACAGCATATAGCAAACAAAATGGAGATGGTCTGTAAAATATGTAAATTATATTTTTATGGTTTTAAGTCTAATTAATTACAAAAAGGAAAAGCATCCTACTTTTAACCCTCATTCAAATTCAAATACAGCAACATATTATATTGATTATTGTTTTGTACAGGAAGCATACAAAGTCTCTTGATATTTTCATTGTGGATTTGTGGGTAGCGGCAAACCCATTCTTACTGCTTAAAAACTATATCCCCGCCAACCCCAAACAGCTGGGTCACTGTACTTTCTGACCACTAACATGGTTGCTAATATTTGTAAGGAAGTGTACTTAATTTTAGAACATGTGGCATGTTTTTTCACACATGTAACTGTATTTCGATTTTAATTGAACTTTGTTTTCAGTGAAACTGATATGATTAAATTAAGAAACAATGTCTGAATTTAAATACATTGCACCGCTTCATGACAGAATAGTATTTATAGTGGTATTAACAAGTCACTTTAATATAAAAAGGAGAAAATCCTAATTTGGCTACCTCAAAAGCTTACTAGCAAAAAAATGGGCTGCAGTAAAGTAGCAAGACTAGTAAAATGATAAGGTTCCTACATTAGCAAACATAGCTTATGAATAGAAACTGAACAATATTTTACTAAAAATACTGACGGGAAAAGAGATAAAAGGTGTAATCATAGCCATCTATAGTGTTGAGTACAATTTTCAGGGAGATCCTCGTGCTATTGCTGCTTCAGAGATTAGTGCAGGGATGATGGGTGGGTCAGGAAAGGTTGCAGGATGTAAGTTTTAGTAAAGCTTCAAGCAGTAAATGTATTTTTTCAAATAAAAGCTAATGAGTTCATCTGGTTATTTGTTATCAATAAACATTACAGACAACCAAAAGGAAAACGGGGTTCTCAGCTAAAGCTGATTCCTCATGTGTGGCTTTGCATGGAATGGAAATCTTTAATTAAGAAAATCTAATCCCCAAAACAAGATTGCAATAAAACAAAGGCAGGTGGTAAAATGCTGCACACAAATTGTTTACTATTACTAAGAAACATCTTAGGAAGTGATACAGACAGTTTACTGAATCATCTAATCGGTGGTGGCAAACGATACCAAAGTTTTGCCTTTTTCCTCTTTGGCTCTCCGACTTCACACTCATACATCCCAACAAGATAAAATGCTATCTATAAACTTCTGCATTTCATGTTTGCAGTTAAAATATGAATCCTAATTATTTCTTCAACATAATGTAAATAGATCACAGAACTGCATACATACAGTGTCACTAAAATTACTGCACTAAATTGAAGATTACAGGAAAATTTAGGAAATAGTTCCCTGAGAAAACAGGTGCCAAATCAATAGAAACTAAATTGTTTTTGTAAACCATGAGGCATAACATCGGCAGAGTAGCTGGACCACATTATTAAAATATTTATAACAAATAATGCAGATTTACAGCTGTGAATACTATTTAGTTAGAACCACTGAAGAGCACTTGGACAGTCATACACCGTCAAACTTGATTGAAATTCACAATTTATAAATCATGCATTTAAATTATAAATTTGAAATGAATTGCTGTATAGTACACATGTATTCAATATAATGCCAAAATATGATATGATCATTGCATTAAACAATTAAAAAATGTTTTTATATATAATCTCTACACCAAGCTAAAACCATCAATCTTTGCACGATACCTCAAAAACTCCTACAGTATTTAAACTTTCAGGGCACCAATCTTTGAAACAATCTGCAATATCTCTAACGTATGTAGTAAAAAAAATGCAACTGAATTTGAAACAAATTATCGTATTCGATCAGTTGGGCAACGGTTATGAAATACTTGGGAATGGAAATTACATTTTAATCAAAAACAGAAGCATGTTTATTAACAAACTGCTGACAAAATTAACAGAAATGCATGCAATACGATATTTTGTTAGAGGAATGTCACCATCTTAATTGTTCAAATGCAATGTAGGTATTAATCAACACAAATTCATCCCAGTCCTCAAACTGCAATTATACTATACCTAAATTACTGCACTTAAACCCAATGGCTTTTCAGTTTTTAAATCACAAAACCATAAGTACATTTTTAATTTCTCATTTAATTTTAGGAAGTTGCATACTTAAAATATTTCTCAAGACTTTCATTCATTTTCAAAGTTTGTTTACAAAAATATAACATTATGATACCTTTCAAACCTTTACTTTCGCAGTCATGTAAAACAGCTTAATAAATTACAAGGTAAAATTGCCTCTTAAATTTGTTATGGGGATGATTTTGGAAATATGTCTATTCAGGGACATAGTTGACAATCACATAGTATTTCCCTCCATCTGATATATTCTAAAACAGGCATTTACCCACTTTTCCTATTTAGACCAGAACAATTCTGAAAAAGTGAAGATACTGTTAAAGATTGTTCATGTGACTGCAAATTCCAGACAAATAAATGAGCCTTACAGTTATAACATCAATTACCCATAAACATACTAAGTGAAGACTAACAAATGGTAATCAACTAGGTTTTTCAATCAATTTGCACCAAACTTGTGAATTGAAAGGAAAAAAGAGTTGCAATAAATTTGCATCTTTCACAAATTCACAAGATCAAAAGTTGTTAACTACCAGTTATTCTTGTAATATCATTGTTAAACTTCAGAAATACAGCAGGTATTTTATCCATTCGTGGTTCTAGCGATGTTGCTCTAGGTACAGATGTACAAATGTTGCTCATGTCTCCAGTACTTCTGTAAATGCAGTATTTTCTGTTTTTACAAACTTATTGATACTGTACTACTATAATGTTAAATTTATGCATAGTTCTAGCTTAGTAATCTCCAATTTGGGACATATTTTCTGGGTTGCAGAGCAATGAAATGACTAAGTACATAAGAACTGGCTACATCTGATACAGTCACTTGAGGCCTTTTGAGATTAGTTACTCTCAAATAATCCCTTAACAGTACCATTAATTGCCAATTTTACTGAACTAGTCAGGCTCTGGGCAATAGGTTTCAACTGGATATTTTTAAGAGAGTCTGGATTCACAATAATTATATAAAACCAACTACAGCACCTTTACAAAAGAAAGACAGCAACAGTATTAGGCACATTATAATATCCCAAACAATTATTTAATGAAGCATAGATCTTACTTTTGGATAATCTTCTTTCTCCTTGAGGAGCAAGGAGAAAACTGTAGATTAAACACATGACTATGTTGCATAATTAATTGTTTTACTTAAGACAAAACAGCCTAACCTACACTGAACTGCCAGGATTTCCCTGTAGAAGTGCCTGTGTTTCAGGATTCCAATACGAGCATGGAATTCCTGAACTAACTTCACAAGTGATTTCCTGAGTGCATTCACTATTAAACTCCTTACTGGCATGAAGGGGAACAGGCTTCAATAGTAGAAGTTATACTTTGTACAAATGAACATCACTGTAGTGCTGGTGAATGTAAAAGCCCTGTCCCATGTCATTCAAGAGCTCTGCCGAGTTTGCCCTCATTCAAACTCGGAGATTTACGGTAATGGCCGCTCGTAGGTACTCGGGGCTCTTGTGGACATTTTTCTACATGTTGAAAAATCTTCACGAGTCTTTCCGAGCTTACTGCGTTTCCCGAGTACCTGCTGTTAGCGTTACGAGCCGTTAAGAGACGTCCCCGAGCTCCGTACATTCTACGTGCTTCCACGAGTTTGATTTTTTTTTTAAACTCTGGAGAGCTCTTGAATGAACTCGTACAGTGAGACAGGGCTTTAACTTACATTTCTTTCCATTAAAAATCATGTGAATTTCTTACTGGTATGATCTTTTCGCAAACTCAGCTCACTTAGTCGTATCATAAACTACAACATTTTTATTTCCCATTGTACAGCAGTTGTCCGTTCCAGCTTATTTTCACCTATGGTTTTAATTCATGAAATGTAATCATCCCAAACCCAAGACAATAACAGGAATTCCCCCCAGAGTAGTCCTGCGTCCAGCTACCTTCATTTGCTTTTGGAATGACCTTTACACATCATGAAGTTAAAAGTGGAGATGGTGGCACAATATTCAAATCCACTTAACTCCTTAACAGATAATGCAAACCCATACATGCTAGAAAAAAAGCATAGACAACATTCTGGCATGGACTTGGCAAGTATCATTCATGCCACAAAACAAAGACAATCGCTGAACAAAACCATGTCAAGCAAATTATTTTAGAGATCACCACATCCCAAACCATCACAATTCTATGGATTGTCATTGACCAGTATTCATCTAGATCAGTCCCATAAATACTATGGCTACAGAGACTAGGCATTCTGCAGCAAGTGACTCACTTCCTGACAACTCAAAATCTAGCCACCATTTAAAAGGCACAGGACAGAAGTATGATCAAATACTTCACACTTGCCTAGAAGATTGCTGTTCCAACACTCAAGAAGCTAAATGTCATGCAGGAGAAGCAACCCACATGACTAACATCCACCCTCAAACATTCATTCTTCTCCCCCAGTAGAGCTTCGTGACTAAAGTGTGTGCGACTGACAAAATTCATTGCAGTTTTTTTTTGCCAAGGCAACTCCAACAGTTCCACTCAAACCCATGACCTCAACTACCAAAAATGTTGAGGCAATGAAGCATATGGACACACCACCACCAGTGTGTTCTGCTCCAAGTCACACACCAAGCTGATTTGAAAATATATATATATATATATATATATTTTTTTTTCTGTTTCTTGTTTTTTGTGCTAAATTGTATGTATGCACGGAGTACGAGCAGCTTTCAGTTTCACTGTACATGTATAGTGACAATAAATGGCATATCTATCTATTGATGTCCCTTCACTGTTATTGCGTCTCCGTCATGGAATTCCTTGTAATGTCTGCATGCCATTAATTTAAACAGGAATTACAAGCAATGGGAAGAAAGGAATATGGTATTCTACATTTGTTTTAATTCAAAGTGCTTTTGAGCAATTTACTTTCAGAAAATATTTTTCTTGATTTTGAATATATTGAATGTCTGAAACTGTTGACAGAGAGCAAAGTTAGAGTTGGGGTAATGATGACAGTCAATGACAGCCAGAGATATTTTGATGCCTATGATTTTACAAGCTCACCCATGTCTCCCAATGATATCACTCGGGGGTCTGCAACGATTCTGGACTTGGCTATTGGGCCAGTGTGATATGTCTTCTGGATGCAGGGAAATTAAAGGATCTACAGAAATTAAGCAATTAGTGTGGGCATCAGGCCTCAAGAAAACTTCCAAATACTAATATTTCATTTTTGAAAAGGCATAAGATTTCAGTTGTATATCTAACCACACACATTTGACAAAATGAGAACATGTTAGCTGTCACTATTTGTCAGATTAGTTATGATAATTATTTAGGAGCCAACTTTGACCTAACCAGATTTTTGATGATTAATATAACACTAATAACATTTTGATTGACCTGTTGCAGACTGGGAATGTTATTTATTGTACCAAAGCAAATATTCTAATATATGCTCTATGGCATCCATTTGAGTAATATAACAAATGTATTTAGTAAAATTCATATCAAATAAAAGTGCGAATATAACCAATTTAAAAAACTAATATTTTCAAACAATCATGTTTTCAGATCAAACACCCAAGTAAATTAGGCTGACTGAACTTAGCTTGCAACATTTAAAAGTTGCTATGCCAAGAATTAAAAAAAGCAATGTCATGTAACTTAAACTAACCATCCGATCATTAAAGATATAACAAGGAGCACGGTGTTTAGGAATCATCATAATACAAACTGCATTGATACTAATTTGAATGATATAGTTTGTCACTGTCTTAACTATACATGTTTGAGCTTAAAGATAAATTGTCCTCTTTCAATAAAAGATTTATTATCAGCAAATCATTTTATTTTTGTAAGGGAATTGGTGTTAAATGTACAATGGCAACAGATTTTTTCTCAGGATTATTTTCAAACTTTTAAAATAACGGGGGGAAAAAAAATTCTTCCTTTTTTTAAATAGGAGATCATGACTGAAACTTGACCACAGGTTTACGTCCGTAGACATCCACAAAACCAGCCAGACATCCTCTCGTTACCACACAACCCCAACAATAAACTACTATAATGACTGGGGTGTTGTGGGGTGGGGATCAGGCAAAGGCAAGAGAGTGGGAAGGTAGAAGCCAGATGGCGACAAAAGATTTCCTAATCATTCATCTTTTTTTATAAACTGTTAATTTATTTAAAGAGACATTTCAATGTAATTGATAAAAAAATAGAAAAACATTTCACCCCACAGAAAACGTTGGCAGAAAACAACCAAATAACATTTTTGATCAGACACTAGTGAACTATTCTTTAAAAAATCTCATGTCTATATTTTATGGTCAAGAATACAATTGAATGCATTTGCTACACTCAATAAATTTTACACCTATGGACCTGAAATATGGACCATGTGTTTGTAGGTTACAAGGTAGGTTTACAGATTTTCTGTTCATGGTCAGGCATTTCATGTTGCATTATTTAATGCTATATGATTGTGCTCAGACACTTTAACCCAATTAATTTTTATCACCATCCACGTTACATTTTTCTCAAAGCTTTGAAAATATTTCATATTTATTACAACATTGTCATGGCTATTTTACTACCTGATTTATGAATAGAAAAGCTTGAGGTTTCAGTGATTTCCATTTGATTGCTTAAGTTTCTAACTTATGTTTTTAATCTGAACTTTAAATTTGATTTTACGTTATGTCCTACTTTGAGCATGAACATTTTCAACAAATTATTGGGAAAATTAATCCTTGGTATTACAACAAATAAAGTTGAATATATAATATGTTATTTCTGAGGCTTGCACCATTTAATAATTCAGAGTGCAGGGAAAACATAATTGACTATAGTTATTCATCGAAGCTCTTACCATTTCTATTGAAAGAAAATCATTGGAGAACTTCAAGAACAAAGCTTTAAATGTTTTAAAATAGAACAAATGGTATCTTATAACAATGCAAAATGTATGTAGTTTTAGTTTCCTTTCTGCTAAAACACAGCAGCAATGTTTCTCTACAAGCTCATTCCATTTAATTTTATTCGTAAAACATCTCCTGTCTGCTACTATATGACAACCAGAGATAAATCATAGCCCTTAAGGAGTATTCTAAATCTCGAATGGTAATAAAGTTTTTAAACATGAATATGAAGGTTGGTATAGGCCGATAGGTGTTAACATTTAGCAAGCAGCTTTAAAGGCTTGCATTCTTTGCAATACAATTTAAAGCAGCTGTATCTCTTTCAAAAGAGCCAAACTGTTACAGAAAATTACATACTTCACTTTACATCAACCACATGCTAAGCAAAGTCATATTCTTTATTTTCCACCCCCTACTCTCAGAAATTGTAGGGTTGCTTTCAGAGCCCTCTTCTTCAAATTTCAAACACTTCTATTCAGTTTCATCATAAGGCACTCAATGCGATTTGGCATTAACAAAAAAAACAAAGTTATGCAAGAATAAATCAAGAAATACACTAGGTATAGTTGGGCCAAATAAGAATGCATGGACTAACGTTGTTTCGGGTAATTTGATCAGTTTTTATATGAATGGCATTCAGTTATATTAGTAATAGTTAGTATATTTGAATATAAGACATACTACAAGCTTTCTTCAAAAGATCAATCAGTGAAAAAAAAGTGAATATAACCATTGCTATCATTTGACTTAAGTGCTAATAACATTGGCACAATTTTCAATCTTTTTTCCCCCAAAACTGGAAGTCTTATGACAGTTGAAGATTCAAGTCTGATAAGTTTATTGCATAAACATACAGGAAATAGATATTAAAAAGAATCCATTGAAGATAATTAACAGTTAGTGATATAAATGGTGTCACAAGTACGTACAGATTACCACATTCTTCCATTCAATTGGTAATTAAGCTATTTAAAGACATTTTAC
Organism: Leucoraja erinaceus; assembly: GCF_028641065.1. NCBI lineage: Eukaryota > Metazoa > Chordata > Chondrichthyes > Rajiformes > Rajidae > Leucoraja > Leucoraja erinaceus. The sequence continues at coordinate 49,504,080 of NC_073381.1, forward strand.
ATTAAAAACTAAAACTGAAGAGTAACATAATGTTAAAAAGCGCAAACTTTTACAGTAAATTATCAAATGATGTGGATGTGCACCATGGTGCTGGGACCTAATATTTTAGCCATAACATAAGCCATGACATGACAAATAAAGCATTCCCATTTCTCCTTAAAAAATAATTTAATTTTCTAAATAATTTTAAGAATTGCAAGCGTTTTGAGTAATAATTTGCGCTTTTGGAGTTAGAAGGTAACTGAATTATGATTATGAATTTAAATGTTTCAAATTTACTTTCCTATCTTTAAGCAAATATATCGACCAGTCACGCTCTGCTGCAACGTGTAAAAGACTCACTCTAATGGCTCAGAATTAGCATCAGTGACATGCTCACCAATAACCTCGAACAGAAATGTGCAAATACTTCAATATGCACCCCTGGAATCAGCTTGTCTTCTCAATGGAGATCCATCTTCAATAGCATGCATCAGGCAGAGCAGAGACACACCCTCACGTAAATGATATCATATCAACAAGATAGGCTAAGAGTAGGAGAACAAGTAATAACCAAGACAATTTGAAAGTGTTGACAGCAGACTAAACCAAGAATCTACAAAGTTCTAAAGACATGTGAAAAGTATAAAACTGCATTCAGACTATTAAAAAAGCAATTAAACCAAATCAATCAAAAAACACAGCCTAAACAATTCAAATATAGGCAAATTACTAAAAATGTACCAATGTCCCAAATATCCATCACAATCGTTCCTCTGCATTGAATGAAAGGAGTCAATTGCTTTGCTGGATCCAACCTGGTATAGGATAGTCTGAAGAAGGGTCACCCATTCCTTCTCTCCGGAGATGCTGCCTGTCCCGCTGAGTTACTCCAGCTTTTTGTGTCTATCTTCGGTTTAAACCAGCATCTGCAGTTCCTTCTTACACATAGGATTTTCCAGTCACAGGGGAATTGCTAAAATTTGTGCTCTCTCCCTGAATCCCACATGATATCAAACTTCAGAGCACTTTTCAGATCAATGCTAGGAATAGCTGACAGCGACTTCCAGACATTTCCACTTGGACGGAAATCTTGAAGCTACTCGGTATTTTTGTATCATCAGTCAGGAATAACAAAGCTTATCCATTTATATTGTGTTTAAGAAGGAACCGCAGATGCTGGAAAATCGAAGGTACACAAAAATGCTGGAGAAACTCAGCGGGTGCAGCAGCATCTATGGAGCGAAGGAAATAGGCAACATTTCGGGCCAAAACCCTTCTTCAGACTGATGGGGTGGGGGGGGGGGGGGGGGGGGGTTTCGGCCCGAAACGTTGCCTATTTCCTTCGCTTCATAGATGCTGCTGCACCCACTGAGTTTCTCCAGCATTTTTGTGTACCTTCCATTTATATTGTGTTTTGCAAAGTACCCTGTCATCTCAAAGCAATTCATGCACAATAATCATAATCATACTTTATTAGCCAAGTATGTTATGCAACATATGAGGAATTTGATTTGATATCATACCAATAAAAAACAACAAGACACACAAAATACATTTTAACATAAACATCCACCACAACGACTCCTCCCTTCTTGATGGAAGGCAAAAAATAGTTCAATCTCTTCCCTTCTTTGGGACTCTGAATGACTGTAGACAAAGTATTTCTATAAAACCCCCAGAAACAAAATAAATAGGCAATTATTATTCTGGTAAAATGAAAGATCAATTTGAACCTCTAGCCACTGCTCCTTTCTCCAACTGCTGGGTAATCCAGCAATTTCAGTTTTTTTTCTTCAGATTTTAAGGATTTGCAGTATTTTCTTTGCAATTAATTATTTTGCTGATATTAATTGATGAAGAAACATTGACCATTATTATATAGAATTTATGACATAAAAGCAATATATAATCATAACTGTCTATTAAATTATTTCCTGTCAGCGGTTCAAAAAGTCTGAGGCACAACCGCTGATCTACATATTGCTACAGTATCGTACTTTGTTTTAGGCGATATATCATTACTTTTTTTTGCTAAATTTAGTAGATGATGCAATCATATTTCAAATGTTAAATTCTCAAAACCTTGTCACACAGCAGTCAATAGGTTCTGTTTTCTCATACAATAAAAACCATGCCAAACATGTACGTGAGCCATCTTTAATTAGAAAACTGTGAAGTTCAAACTTCCTTTTATGACAACTATTACAAATTATGAGTCACTGACCATACAATGGGAGCAAGAACAAATGCTTAATTTGCATCCTTTATCACATATCTTTTATCCATCACAATGGTTGAAATTTGAAATGAAGTACATTGAAAGGAACTCAGACTGAACTCAAAGTATTATACTCAAAAGAAAACTAAACAATTACCCCATGAGCAACTTTATAACCAAACCCTGTATAGTTTTCTTTGTCATAATCAAGGTTATTATTTTTTTAGATAGCTACAGAAACTACGCCATCCTGGTAAATTACTTGTCCAAATGAAACTTAGGATTGCAACAGCCTGGGAATAATTGGTTTAAACTGTGAAACAACGACATGCACTATTATACAAAACTTGTTCATTGTGATTGTTGCACAAGCTGCAAATTACAACTTTGTGGAACACCAGGTATAATGTTATTTTAAATTTATATCATAATGTGCTTGAAATCAACATTCTTTTTTTTAAAGTCTACAGTCTTTAGAAACAGGCCATGGCATTTTGAAGAACGTATTGGTGATAATTAATGGCAGTAACCATTATTCCTTGGAGGATGTTGACGACTAGGATTGTTCAGGAGAGTTAAGGTATATTAATTGCAATTTTAACAATTGCATCATAATAATAATTCCAATTATAGCCTCTATTTTAGCGATAAACGTTTTACATACAGTACACTTTTAAATTCTAGCATAAATATTTCAATTGATTTTATTAAGGGAAAAATAATTACTTTAAAACATTGCATAAAGTAGTAGTAGAAAACAAAAATTGCAGATACTGGTTAATGTACCAAAGGGTACAAAGTGCAGAAGTAACTCAGCAAGTCAGGCAGCAGGCATTTTAGAGGAATAATGTGATCGCACTTGAGAAGTGAAGAGATTCACTGGGACAATAACTGGGATGGAGTATTGTCTTCATGAGAAGAACCTGGAGAAGTTTGTTTCGATAACCCTGGAGCAGAGGAGATTAAGAGGGGACATGATTGAAGCGTATAAAATGATGAGAAGCATAGAAAGGATAGAGTGCGGGAAACCTTTTCTAACATCAGAGGTAGACAAAACTAGAGAATATTGATTTTGAATTAATTCAGAGGGAATATAAAGAGATCCTTTTTTTTTAAACCCAGAGTTTGGTGTGTCCCTGCAAAACATCGTCTGAGAAAGTGGTTGAAGCTGGATCACAACATCATTTAAGACGACAATTTGATGACTACGAATTATTTATGCACGTACAAGGGGCAAGGGGGTGGAGGGTGGAAATAGTGTGGATGAGCGCCAGCTTGTGGGCATGAATGTGGTGGGTTGAACAGTCCGTGTGCGGACGTGGCGTCGAAGGACGAGCATTTGAAGCAAAGATGTGGAAGCCAAATAACCGAATGGAAATGAAGCCGAAACGCCAAATAACCGAAAGTGTACGAAGCCGAAATACCAACTAACCAAAAGGGCGGGCCGCGTAAAAGACAACAAACCGAAAGGCTGTGTCACCTAAAAGTAAACTCACCAAATGGCCATCAAATATCTGTCATTTGGGATATGACGTTGCCGGGGGGTGGGGCTTGTCAGCGATTCGTCCAGACCCCCGCGTCCATCACATCACTGGCCGGTGGAGACGGGAGGGTGGGGGTCATTTTCCCACACAAGCCATAGGTGACTGGACAATCTGAACCCAAGCACCAAGCGGCCGAAGGTGCGCATCCCTCGGGACAGCCTCCACTTTCCCACGGCCACGGCCGCCCACCGCCTCGTCGCCCCCGTGCGGCCGCACTGTGACGGGCTGTGGGTCGGGTGGAGTGGAGGTGTTTTTGTTTTTAAATCAATGCAACTCTTTTTTGATTTTTAATGACGAGTTAAAACCCCGTCCTGTGGGAAGGGCTTGCGGCAGCTGGTTTCATAATGCGTTCATTGGTGGTAGGTGCTGTCCTTTCACATGGAGCGCTGTCAGTGCCAGTTTTCTCAACTTCCATAGCCGCTCTGCATAAGTATAGTCAGACGTGAATCAGCTCTATGATCTTTGGTAGATTTAAAAACAAAAATGTTACATGTATAAATAGTTCTTACATTCGTGAACCTGGTTAATTAAGTGGTGGGATTATTTCCCTGTCCTAACTATGCCTTTGCTTTAGCCGGTGGTCACATCCATTCCATCCCTCCCTCACAAAGATGTGAAATTTCATTAAGAACACACTTGGTCGAATAGATGCAAGCTGCATGTAAATCGTCTCTTCCATGCGCGCAATACATGAAGCCGATGAAATGAGACAATTGTCACACCAAAGATAAACACAAAATGCTGGAGTGACTCAGTGGAACAGGCAGCATCTCTGGAGAGAAGGAATGGGTGGCGTTTCGGGTCGAGAATCTTCAGACTCGGTCTTCAGGTCTGAAGAATCGTCTCGGCACGAAACGTCACCCATTCCTTCTCTCCAGTGATGCTGCCTGCTCTGCTGAGTTACTCCAGCTTTTTGTGTCCATCTTTGATTAAAACAGTTTACAGATTATCTGGTGTTTTGTGCATGGGAGCTTGTGTGCATTCCGCAGGCAACCAGACGGTAATAAATAAAACGTGCTTCTTGTTGTCGGGGGCGGTAGTGGGAGGAGATAAAATTGTTTGTTGTCATGCACACTTGTCATCGGCCCGCCAGGGAATGTGTGTGCCCCCATGTTTTAAAAGCGATTTACTATGACCCGAGCCGTCTGTCCCCACGGCTGAGGTGGGTGTGTGTCAGGTCCGGGGGTTGGGGGGGGGGGGTTGCATCGCGGTCAGTGACTCTGGGTGGGCGGAGGGACCAGCCCGTCCCACACCTCCGCTCCACCCAGCCCACAGCCCGTCACAGTGCGGCTGCACGGGGGAGACGAGGCAGAGGGCGGACCTGGGAGAGTTGGGGCTGTCCCGAGGGATGCACACCTTCGGCCGCTTGGTGCTTGGGTTCAGATTGCCCAGTCACCTATGGCTTGTGGGCACCCTCCCGTCTCCACCCCCACCCTCCCGTTTCCCGTGATGTGATGGACACGGGGGTGTCTGGACCAATCGCTGACAAGTCCCGCCCCCCGGCAACGTCATGTCCGTTATTTGACTTTTCTGTTGAGCGGCATTTGGTTTGTTGGCTTGTAGGCGACGCAGCCTTTCGGGTAGGTGGCGTTTCGACAGAGCGGCCATTCGATGAGTTTGCTTTTAGGCAACGCAGCATTTCGGTTAGTTGGCTTTTAGGCGTCCCGCCCTTTCGATTAGTTTGCTTTTAGGTGTCCCACCCTTTCGGTTAGTTGGCGTTTCAGCTTAGTTTCTATTCGGTTATTTGGCTTCCACTTCTTTGCTTCGGCTTCTCGTCCTTCGACGCCACGTCCGGGTACCGAACAGTTTATTCTCAACTCCCAAGTATCCATCAAGTTCAACTTTACTCAGATTCTTTTATACACTAGTCAAACTGTCTTACTGTCATGGTTGGTTCTTCAAATTCATGCCTGGATGTGATGGACTGCAGAGTTTGTGTCTGACATATTGGTGTTGGGATTGGTATATCAGATTGGCAACTGAATTTTAGGAATACTCTGTGCTTCTCCATGTGTGTGCATCTATACAAGAATGCATTCCAAGAGTTTACGATAATAGACTGTAATTTTGGTGGAAATTTGATTGTAAACTAGTTAGTTTATCTCTCAGCTTACCAGCTGCTGCATTTAAACATGTTAATAATATATTTTACAACTCAGCCAGTATGTAAGACAGTTTTCCCAGTTGTGACGCAAGTCCCCAGAAATCCATAAAGACAACTTTTTAGAAACAACTAGATGTAGTTGTGTGGGATTAATGCTGAATTAATCCCACACCGTCTGCCTGCATTTTTGCTGCCAGCGTATCAACCAACTAAGAATGTTCCTGATCCTGTGCACCAGCAGGATCTTGCATGATGTAATACCTTCAAGTGGTGGGTGCAAAACAAGCTTCATTCACAAAACATCTGAAAAATAACTGACCAGCAAAGCCACACATCTCTGAACATATGCCATCTAAACAGTCAAGGACTTTCACTGCTTCTAAGTGTTTCCAATGTGAGGCAAAATAAAACAAATATTTATTATTTTTTAAATATTTATTATTTAAATTCAAAACTTACAAGTGTTCAAGCAAACGAAAGCATTAAAAACAGAAATCAAAAGGATGTAAATAACCTAACTCTGACACTTCCCCCATCCAGAATTTCTTCTCCAGTCAAAGGAATGGACTTATTTCTCCTCTATTAAGTTTACTGGGCAGATTTTCTACCATAACTAAGAAGCTGCACAAAGCACATGCTTCACCAGTGAATTTCATGAGAAACGGGTTCAAATGCATGGTGTAGAACTGCTGACCCAATATGTTTTGACATGGCAGCAAAGCTGCAAACATTATCGAAGGACATAGCCAAGAAACATTTCCACAGGCTACAGACCAACTGGCACAAGCTCAACTGCACCATGACGCAGTGGTAGAGTTGTTCCCTGACAGTGTCAGAGACCTGGGTTCAATCCTGACTACCGGTATCTGCATGGAGTTCGTACAATGCCCTCCATAATGGTTGGGACAAAGACCCATCATTTATTTATTTGCCTCTGTACTCCACAATTTGAGATTTGTAATAGAAAAAATCACATGTGGTTAAAGTGCGCATTGTCAGATTTTAATAAAGGACATTTTTATACATTTTGGTTTCACCATGTAGAAATTACAGCAGTGTTTATACATAGTCCCCCCATTTCAGGGCACCATAATGATTGGGACACATGGCTTCACAGGTGTTTGTAATTGCTCAGGTGTGTTTAAATGCTCCTTAATACAGGTATCAGAGGGCTCTCAGCACCTTGTATTTCCTCCAGTCTTTCCATCACCTTTGGAAACGGTTATTGCTGTTTATCGACATGAGGACCAAAGTTGTGCCAATAAAAGTCAAATAAGCTATTATGAGACTGGGAAACAAGAATAACACACAGGTAGAGGCATCAGCCAAACCTTAGGATTACCAAAATCAACTGTTTGGAACATCATTAAGAAGAAAGAGAGCACTGGTGAGCTTACTAATCGCAAAGGGACTGGCAGGCCAAGGAAGACCTCCACAGCTGATCACAGAAGATTTCTCTCTTTATTAAAGAAAAATCCCCAAATAGCTGTCCGACAGATCAGAAACACTCTTCAGGAGTCAGGTGGGGATTTGTCAATGACCACTGTCTGCAGAAGACGTCATGAACAGAAATACAGAGGCTACACTGCAAGATGCAAACCACTGGTTAGCCACAAAAATAGGATGGCCAGGTTACAGTTTGCCAAGAAGTACTTAAAAGAGCAACCACAGTTCTGGGAAAAGGTCTTGTGGACAGATGAGACAAAGATTAACTTATATCCGAGTGATGGCAAGAGCAAAGAATGGAAGAGAGAAGAAACTGACAAGTTCCAAAACATACCACCTCATCTGGGAAACACAGTGGTGGGGGTGTTACGGCCTGGGCATGTATGGCTGCTGAATGTATCTTCATTGATGATACAACTGCTGATGGCAGTAGCATAATGAATTCTGAAGTCTATAGACACATCCTATCTGCTCAAGTTCAAACAAATGCCTCAAAACTCATTGGCCGGCAGTTCATTCTACAGCAAGACAAAGATCCCAAACATGCAGCTAAAGCAACAAAGGAGGTTTTCAAAGCTAAAAAATAGTCAACTCTTGAGTGGCCAAATCAATCACCCGATCTGAATGCAATTGAGCATACCTTTTATATGCTGAAGAGAAAACTGAAGGGGACCAGTCACCGAAACAAGCATAAGCTAAAGATGGCTGCAATACAGGCCTGGCATAGCATCACCAGAGAAGACACCCAGCAACTGGTAATGTCCATGAATCGCAGACTTCATGCAAATGATATGCCACAAAATACTAAACATGACTACTTTCATTTACATTACATTGTTGTGTCCCAAACATTATGATGCCCTGAAATGGGGGGACTATGTATAAACACTGCTGTCATTTCTACATGGTGAAACCAAAGTGTATAAAAATACCCTTTATTAAAATCAGACAATGTGCACTTTAACCACATGTGATTTTTTTTCTATTACAAATCTCAAATTGTGGAGTAGAGGCAAATAAATAAATGATGGGTCTTTGTCCCAAACATTATGGAGGGCATTGTGAGTTCTCCCTATGACCATGTGTGTTTTCTCTGGCTCCTGTAAATCGTTCCTAGTGTGTAGGATGTCACTTGTAGTGTACAAGTGATCGTTGATCGTTGATTGGTGCGGACTCAGTGGGCTGAAGGGTCTGTTTCCTCGCTGTAACTCTTACTAAACTAAACTAAAAAAAACCTCAGCTCCTAAAAGGAATGTATTTGCAAAGCCACTGAAATCACATGCATGTTCAAGTGTCTTGGTGTATTGCTACCTCCCGGCAAGTGAGCACACACCCAGGTTTTTATGCCCTGGAGTTCAAGGATATCCCAGATCCTGCTAAATTCTATAATTTTCTGGAGGCTTCTGATCAAACAAATAGGTTGCGTATTGACAGGCTTACTGAACATTTCAGAGGGCATTTAAGAGTCAGCCATATGGTTGTGGATCGGGAAGGATCTGGGCATACTTCGCTCGCATGATCCCACAGATGAGCACCAGGCCTTAATCTCAAACACCATTACTGATTTCATCACTTCCAGCAGTATGCCTTCCACAGCCTCCAGCCTTATCATTTTCCAGCCCGTTTTTACCTTCTCCCCAAAATCCACAAACACAACTGCCCTGGCAGACCCATTGTTTCAGCCTGGCCTTGTCCCATGGAAATGATTTCCACGTACCTCAACTGCACCCTATCCCCCCGGTCCAATCTCTCCCGACCTATGTCCGAGATATCTCACATGCCCTTTGTCTCTTTAATGACTTCCGCTTTCCGAACTCCCACTTCATCACCTTTACTATGGGCGTTCAGTCACTCTACACCTCCATCCCGCACAAGGAAGGCCTCAAGGTCCTCCGTTTCTTCCTCGACCGCAGAACCATTCAATTTCTCTCTACTACACCCTAGTTGCAACAGAGACAGAGTCCCCCTAGTCCTTACCTTCCACCCCATCAGCCGTCGCATACAATACATAATTCTCCGAAATTTCCGCCACCTCCAACGGGATCCCACCACTAGCCACATTTTCCCATCTTCACCCTTTTCCACCTTCTGCTGAAACCATTCCCCCTGCAACTCCCTGGTTAACTCATCCCTTTCATTCATTGTTCTTTATCTCTCCATCATCGTCTATATCACTCGTTTCCCTAATCCCTAACCAGTCTGAAGAATGGTCTCGACCCGAAATGTCACCCATTCCTTCTCTCCAGAGATGCTGCCTGCGAACATATCATTTCAACACAGGCATCCACCACAGCATTCTGTTCTGTGGTGGAAGGCAATACAGTTCAGACAGTCCTCCTCCTCCTCCCTTGTTCACCCATGGTCGGGACCCTGACCCTCCGTAGTTGCTACTACGGACAGCCCGATGTTCAAGCCCTCTGATCGGGATGGTCGGACACCGACGTCGGGACAGGTCGAGCACACCCCACGGCCCGGAGCTCCCAAATCAGCCACCTCCTTACCAGAGAACGCGGCTTCAAGATGTTGTAGGCCGCAGGCCGGCGGTCGGAGCGTTTCTCTGGCGAACCTCGGCAAGGGGTTGCCCCGCTTCACGATGTTAAAGTCCCCATTGCGCCGCTGCTGAAGCTCTGGGCCCATCTTCCGGAAAGGCTGCACCAAACCAGCTGTAAGGCCGCGAAGAGTGAGGTGAAGAAGCGACAAGGAAGAAAGTCACATCTCCGTCGAGGTAAGTGCCTAAAAACAGTTTCCCCCTATTCCCCCACCACCACCCCCCACACAAGACATACAGAGAAACACTAAAACATACTTATGGACATACTAAAAAAACCAAAAAAAGTCGAAACAACGAACCCGCTGCAGGTGAGGCGGATGACTTGCAGAGCCATCGGAACCGCAAACATCTATTTGTTATATTACACAGGTGGTATGCATCGTAATCAATTGGATATTTTACACTTGTCCAAAGGAATGAAGTAATGTCAAACTATTTATTCACAAAGTGCCACATAGCTGACTAAAACCTCACGAGTGTAGAAAGTCACGCTCATGCACAAACAAATGCTGACACAACATTCGTGTACATGCAAGGTACGCACAATTTCAGCCAGACATGCTGAATCTGACCAAGTTTCAGATATGTTAGATAATTGTCACTATGGTTGCAAGGTTACACATTCTAATTCCCACCTATGCCATCACTCTTGCTGGGATGTTCCAACTCGACACAGGTGAATTAATCGAACAACTTCTATGTTTGAGTGGATCATCATTCATTGCCTTAACATGAGTAAATGCAACAGCTTTGTATAATAAAGCATGAGTTTTTCATTCCATCTGATATTATTGATGTTAAATGCTCGACTACAAATGGTTCAGTATACTGGTGAGAAAAACATAATAAGCCCAAATATGACTCCACAACATGAATAGAGCCTATTATCCTAAATAATATCAAAAATCAAGCTTATAATTTCATGACATGACTCAATAAACATCTTCATTACAGATGATTTAACAATTTTGATAATTCCACAAGACTCTAAATTTAGTAACTAACAACTCAATTTTTTTTACTTTTGGCATGCAGCCCCTCTATGTCTTGCATTAAACACTCTTAGTAAAATGATGTATACAACCAAAAGTGACCACACAAACAGTGCCAGCAGTATCTAAGCTATTCTTGTGGGCCAAAGGCATAGAGTAGGAGACTAATTTGCTATAAGTGGAATGTGTGTAACATCTTTTAGAGACATTACATCACTTGATGGTCTTTTGTATGTCTGAATTAAAACAAAACTCCTTTTCTATTTTTTAATGACTAAAGTTGCATTATGATCAGTAACAAACATATTTTTTAAAATTTCCTCCAACAGTGCTGAATATATTAAAACGATAAAAGTAGTTAACACAAACAGTAATCAAATGGCTACACACTTAACTGATATTTACGTATACTGAAAATATTAAATGAGATTGCACTACTCCACATTAAGGTTCAATGGAATTAGGATACTGAGATTACTTTAATATCAGTGGACACTAAGTTTCTCTACAATATTTTCACAATTGATCATTGATTGCACATTCATACTAGTAAAAATGACCTGAATTCCAGACCTTAAAAGAATAACATCCTAGGTAGACAAAAATGCTGGAGAAACTCAGCGGGTGAGGCAGCATCTATGGTGTGAAGGAATAGGCGATGTTTCGGGTCGAGACCCTTCTTCAGACTGATGTGGGGGTGGGGATGGGCAGGGGGAAAGAAAGGAAGAGGCGGAGACAGTAGGCTGTGGGAGAGCTGGGAAGGGGAGGGGGAAGGAGGGAGAAAGCAAGGATTACCTGAAATTGGAGAAGTCAATGTTCATACCGCTGGGGTGTAAACTACCCAAGCGAAATATGAGGTGCCGCTCCTCCAATTTGCAGTGGGACTCACTCTGGCCATGGAGGATGCCCAGGACAGAAAGGTCGGATTCAGAATGGGAGGGGGAGTTGAAGTGCTGAACCACCGGGAGATCGGGTTGGTTATTGCGAATCGAGCGGAGGTGTTGGGCAAAGCGATCGCCAAGCCTACGCTTGGTCTCACCGATGTAGAGCAGCTGACACCTAGAGCAGCAGATGCAATAGATGAGGTTGGAGGAGATGCAGGTGAACCTCTGCCTCACCTGAAAAGACTGCTTGGGTCCTTGGATGGAGTCGAGGGGGGAGGTAATGAGATAAGTGTAGCATTACCTGTGGTTGCAAGGGAAAGTACCGGGGGAGGGGGTGGATTGGGTGGGAAGGAACGAATTGACCAGGAAGTTACGGAGGGAACGGTCTCAGCGGAAAGCCGAAAGGGAAGGAGATGGGAAGATGTCGCCAGTGGTGGGATCCCATTGGAGGTGGCGAAAATGTCGGAGGATTATCTGTTGTATGTGACGGCTGGTAGGGTGGAAGGTGAGGACAAGGGGGACTCTGTCCTTGTTACGAGTGGGAGGATAGGAAGTGAGAATGGAGCTGCGGGATATCGAGGAGACCCTGGTGAGAGCCTCATCTATAGTCGAAGAGGGGAATCCCCGTTCCCTAAAGAACTCATCCTAGTGTTCATTTACAAGATTTAAACAACCACTTGCTTCTTTTTTCACCCTCATCCAGCTGGCCAATGATTTAATAAAAAGGGTTAGGTTTAAGGTATTTTCCTAAAATTAAGATTAAAGCAGTCATTTGGTCCAAGGGCAACACGATGGCTGATTCACTTTCATCATCAGTTCCTTAAATATCTTAGTGAATTCCATTTTAACAACGTTCTTGCTGTCGATAGGTAGAATATTTATTTGATTTTAAAATTGTATGTTTAAATGAGATAATATATCATATATTGTTACTGTTTTTTTTTAATATGATCGCCTCCATGTACTCAATGTTAAAACTTGAATCTATAAGAAATTGAATTAATTTGACAGAATCAAATAAATTTGCATGAGAAGAGATGGTGCAGGCAAAGACAAACTCAATCCTCGATGCACGCCGAGTCAGTTAACTTTGGTCAGATGAAATTGTCTGAATGTCAAGTATGGATTAAGTTAGAATATGTTGCCCATCTCATATTCTAGACCAGATGCCAACTAATAATCATTTGCAAGCCTAATATACAAGGGTAAAATTATAAAATATAGTATTCAACTGATAACTCAATGTAAATCAGCACTTGCAGGACAAAGCATTTCAAAGAAAGAATAATCTGGCAGATTCTGCATGGAAATCAAAGGTTTTGTAAAGGAAGGGGTCTTTTGGTCCACTGACTCAATGCTAGGCATTTTCAATTTCCAATTTCCTTCTGTTTCAACTCTCTGAACCATACCTCTATTAAACTTACTTTCATTTGTAAATTGTAACAATGATAGCCAAGAAACATTTCAATTAATGCATGACATTAATTTCAAAGTTCAGCAAGAACATTTGGGCGTTACAGTTGTTGCCTTACAGCGAATGCAGTGCCAGAGACCAGGGTTCGATCCCGACTACGGGTTCTGCCTGTACAGAGTTTGTACGTTCTCCCCGTGACCTGCATGGGTTTTCTCCGAGATCTTCGGTTTCCTCCCACACTCCAAAAAAGTACAGGTTTGTAGGTTGATAAATGTAAAAATTGTCCCTAGTGGGTGTAGGATGGTGTTAATATGCGGGGCTCGCTGGTCGACGCAGACCCAGTGGGCCGAAGGGCCTATTTCCGCACTGTATCTCTAAACTAAACTAAATATTCAAATAATTTAACATATTGATCACAACAAATGTGGCATGCTAAAATAGATACAATTTGCAAACATTAGCTGCAATACCTGTATTATTAAATGTAAATATGTATTTTATTAGTTCTTGCATGACATTAATTTCAAAGTTCAGCAAGAACATTTGGGCAGTACAGTTGTTGCCTTACAGCTCACACGCGATCGCCCGGACCCCGGCATCCGCTCCCGCCGCCGGCCCTCTCCTTCCCTTCTCTCCCTCCCTTTCCTTCTTCCCTCCCTCCCTCCTCTCTCTCTTTTCCCTTCTCTTCTTACCTCCCTCCCTTCTTTCTCTCCTTCCCTCCCTCCCTTCTTTCTTTACTTCCCTCACTTCCTTCTCTCCTTCCCCCTTTCTCTCCCTCCCTCCCTTCTCCCCTTCCCTCCCACACACACACACATCACGCACAGACAACTTAAGGGCCTAACCCACTTGGCTGTCATTTGCGCACCATTTAAGCGACCTGGTAGCGTGTGGGTAGCGCGGGACGGGCGCATGGAGTGGCGTGGAGTGTGGAGTTGCGCGCAGTATCGCGCAGTGCGCCAGGATTTTGTGCTGCACGAAATCTTCGCCCGCTACCAGCCTGTCGCGTAAATGACGGCCAAGTGGGACAGGGTGACGTTTCGGGTCAAGACCCTTCTTCAGATTGAAACATCATCCATTCTTTCTCTCCAGAGATGTTGCCGGTCCCGCTGAGTTACTCCTGCATTTTGCTCCTGGTTTCAATTTAAACCAGCACCTGCAGTTCTTTAACACAGATTAATTTGGTCTGCAGCTTGCTACTTTTCATTCATCTCTTTTCATGAATAGGAGCATTACATCTGCAGTTTTTCCAATTGCTAGCACCACTCAAGAAACTGGAACATATTAGAAAATCACCATAAATATCATAAACTGGGTAAATATCATAAACTGGGTATTCAAATGACGTCACGCACTCCAGACAGCTGTGTGGACGCATGATGACACGCGCGAGTCACTACCGGCCTGTCGCATAAATGACAGTCAAGTAGGACAGGCCCTTAACACTCACACGCAACTAAGTTAGGATGGGGTAGAAGCCCATAGGATAGGATGGGGCTGAAGCCTGAAATTTAATGCCTGGACTGGTTTTTCGCCAATAGTTATTGGTTTTCCAGGATCTAGTTAATTTAAAAAAAAAATCTAATTTCACAGTCACTAAAACAAGTGGTATTGTAATTATGTACTTTTCAGAGGTGATCTACACATTTTGTTTGTTAATTGTAGGCTTACCTATATGCAATTTATTATTAAAAAGTAGCTTAGATCTGTTTGGTCCATTAACTCGCAGGCACTTTTTAAGCGCACATTTTGATTACTTTCCATTCTACCATAGATATATAAAGTCTATAATATACTATTTATATTTTTATAATTCTACAGACCTTGGCTGGGAACCTGGGGCTCACCAAAATTGTTCCCAATTGGGCCCTGCACCTCCCAAGGCTGGCCCTGATGATCACTATGTGCATCCTCATTAACCCAATAATTGCATGATCCCGTTCATGCTTTCAACCTGGCCTTGCTTTGAAAAAACATAAAAGAAACATGGATTATCATCAGACATTCTTTTAACCCATTCATTTTGAACAATGAATTAATAAATTATGTTTTTACTTTTCACCAAATATATGTGGGTCGTCAATTTGAAAACTATTTTCTGTTGCACATTTGGAGTGACAATATTGTCGTTCAATTAAGCAAAAACATTAACATATATATGGAAAATTATTCCTGTCAAATCAATAGGTCATATTTCATGACATAGCTTCAGCCATAAAACAACAAGTAAAAAGTTCACAGCCAGCACAGCCAAATACCATGCTGTCCGAACTTTGATTAACATCAAAAAATGATCAAGTATGACAAATACAGATTAAAACACCAAAAACACATTTGAATACTTATAAATGCAAAGTCAATTGAAAATGTGAACCAACTATATTGACAACAATCTGCATGAAGAATTCAGATGGTCAAGCTAATCACTAACATGCACACTTTGGTCCATCAAACTAATCTTCTTCATTCAAATGAATGGACAGACATTTCCTGGAGATGGTCTAATCTGGCATAGAAATTTCAGCTTGATGCACCAATGTGGACAATGAGGAAGTGCCATGGATTTATGGCCATCACTCCATGAGGGGTCAGTCTGCTTGTGAGCAGCTAGCTAATTCAGAACTTCAGCATTTGTGTGCATATTTGTTGGCAGGAAGGAAATGCCAACAGTTTGATGATTAAATTGCCAGCAAAATCCTGGCAGTTTGTTAATATACTTTCATATCAGTAGAAAACTAACTAGCTTCTCAAAAAGCATGCTTTGTTAAAAATGAAGCAATTCTCACAATAATACATCCAATTTGAACTTCTTCTATTTGAATGAAAGCATCTCCAGATTTGTAGCTTATTTTTAAGGTCTAACCTCTGGATCAGAATCTGAATTGCTGCAATTATACATCAATTTTTTCATTGTATCAGCTTTAATTTCAATCATTGACATTAACATAAACAATGCTTTAGTTCTACGTTGACATTTTACATTAATGTTTGCATTTTCTTGGTTCATTAGTTCCTCTTTCTGTTCCCAGAAAGTAGTGTGCACACATATTGAAATTTTAAAAAGGGTATTCAGTATTAAAATACCAAATCCTTTTGTTACTTTTGTAATTTTTACTATAAAGTACAATTGCTCAATCTGCAAGCAGTATAGTGATGGGAATTATTAGAAGCAGCAAATCTAAGGAACCTAAGAAAGGTGATACATTCTGGGCCACAATTATGATTCTGTTGTCTTCTATCCATATCAGCTGAACTCTAAACGAGCTAATCTTTTCTCAAAAGGTCAGCATGACCGATTACTTAATTGAAACAAAATGGATTGAAAGAATCATTCAAGTGGTCAATTAATCTGTTGACTTTTCTCCTACTAGAATTAAAGACTGCACACTTGATTATAATATATTCAAAGTTAAAAGAGTAAATTCTTCAATGGATTACATTCTCTCAGTAAATGTTTTACAACATTTAAACTGAGTGTCCATGAATTCTAATATGGGTAAAGCGGCTGAGAAAAAAAATGTTGTTTGTGACTCAATACAGAGGGAAACCTGAAGCCTTGTTTTAGCTCCATAATGAAATGCTTCAGAAATTTGGAGATACTTAAACATCTACTCCTGAATGTGGCTAGGAAAGCTATCAAGTTATTTTTGGCGGTTCACCTTTATTTTAAGGATTGAAGCTTAGCCTTCAATTTACAAGTTAGATCGATTTGTTTACTAATAATTTGAGATAGCTCCAGACTTCGCATAAGACGAGGCTTTACTTGTGCTGCATACAAGTGCATATATTCTACTAAGTACACCAGCAAGCAATTTTATCAGCATAATAAAGACAGGTTATTTATCGGTGAACCTATTTAAAAAGATATCGATCAGATCCATGTAATTGAATTTAATCACTGCGTTTTGTCAGGACTTTCTTCACACCCATGCAGCATATGGATACAATAATATAAGAGGCTTGCATAGACGACATGATATCAAATGGGTTTCAAATTAGTAATTTATATTAGGCAAATTAAATGCATCCTAGATATTATGATTAAGAGCAGAGACAGATAATTTAAAAAAAATCAAACCTTTTTTGTTAAAAATCTGACAAAAGCAATCACAACTATTTCATACTTAGTCACAGTTTGAGGTCGGTTTATTGTCATGTGTACCGAGGTACAGTGAAAAGCTTATGCTGCATGCTAACCCCCTGTCAGCGGAAAGGCAATACATGATTACAATTGAGCCATCCACAGTGTACAGATAGATGATCATACAACAAGGAAACAGGCTCATTGGCACAACTTGGCGATGCTGACTAAAGTGCCTCATCTATGCTAGTCCCATTTGCCCATGTTTGGTCCATATCCTTCTAAACCTTTATGATTTATGTATGGAATATGGACATCACATGAAAGACCACCAATTATTGTACATCTTGAAATGTTGAGCCAGCTTCTTGATATGCTACAGTCTTTGAAGGTTTTTCCACAATTCAGTTGAGTAGGAAGTTTTAGGATTTGGAACCTGGAGCAGTAAAGTGACACATTTCCAAGAGTATAATACACAATTTAAAGGGGAATTTACAATTGGTGCTAATCCCATGAAATCAGAATCATGTGTTCATCTTTATTGACGCGATACCATAATAAATATTACAGATAAGGGGGGGAAATGGGGGAGGAGAGGGGGGTGGTTAGAGGGGGGGGGTGGTTAGAGGGGGGGGGGGTGGTTAGAGGGGGGGGTGGTTAGAGGGGGGGGGGGTTAGTGTGTGTGTGTGTGACGCGGCAGGCTGCTCCCCTGAATTCCATAGAGCTGTCGACAGCTTTCGTGCATGAGACGCACACGCTTCATTTCCAGAACATTCTGAACGCATGACGCACGGTTGCATTTCGCTGTGTCTCTCTCTCCCTCTCTCTCTCTCTCCCTCTCTCCCCCTCTCTCTTCTCTCTCGCCCCCTCCTTCCCTCTCTCCCGTCTCTCTCTCCCCCTTCCTCTCCCCCACCCCCTGCCCTCCCCACCCTCCCTCCCCTAAACCCCCTTCCCCCCTCCCCTCCACCCCTCTCCTACCCCTTCCCTCCCCCCCCACCCCATCCCCACTCTCACTCCCCCCCCCCCCTTCCCTTCCTCCCCTCTCAGCCCCCCTCTCTCCTCTCCTCCCCTCCCCTCTCAGCCCCCCTCTCTCCGCATCTCTCACCCCTCCTACCCCACGTGTGTGCGGGGGGGGGGATAGATAGAGTGTGTGTGATGCCGCATGCCCCCCCCCCCCCCCCCCAGACCCCCCCCCCCCCGCAACCACACTTTGGGGGAACAGACCCAACGGGCCTGCACTTGGTCTAGTAGCTAATAAAATTGATCTGACTTGCTGACTTTCATCTTCTGTTCTGGAAACAAATCTAGAATCCATTAGAGAGCAAAAAGAAAAGAAGCGTAGAAAAATAGCAAAATTTAACACAATGCCAACATTCAAAATAGACAATAAATCCGAAACGCTGAAGATATGCAGAACAGAGAAATTGATGGAATGAGTAATCAAACGTTAGGAAGTCAAAAAACGTTTTTCAATACAAAATTAGAAAACAGACTTTCCTTGAGCAACAATTTTTGCTGCAACTGGTACAAAGCAAAGAAGTAGTAAAGTCTTTCATCTTCATCAAACTCAATTTCAAAGGTTACTCATGGCACTCAGCTTTTTCAGCAAGGTCTTCCTTCCAACATTTGTTCGGAAATGAGAATGCAACAAGACCTGGAAATATTCAGGCACGGGCATAAAATTGGCAAGCAACTCATGCCACAAAAATTCCCAGGCAATTATCATAACCAACAGAACAAGTACAACGATCTTCCATTAATATTCAATACATTCAGCGTCATCTGCTCTTGCCAGTCAACATCCTGACTGCTACCGTAGGCCAATAACTTAACTGGAACAACCACATAAATACTATGGTTCCAAGAGCGAGACAGACACTGGGCATTTTGTGGCAAATGACTCATCCACTAACTTTACCCACCCACTGCCCACAATATCCTTCCACCATTAACATGGTACAGGTCAAGAATGTAACATAATTCAATTAAATTCAATTCAATTCAATAATACTCCCAACTTATCTGAATTCAAATCCAATAACACAAGAAATCAACAACAAAAAACTAACTGACAAGCAATATTCTACTCCCCCCCCTCCCAAAAGGCATAGTGTACCACCTATAAATTGGACCAGGACAAAGGTGTATCATCACTTGTAGGTTAATCTCCATGCTGTATGTAATCCTGACATGCAAATATATATATAAGAAATAAAGTGGGCAAGCTTGAGGCTCAGTTAGAAATTGGCAAGTATGATGTTGTGGGAATTACAGAGACTTGGCTGCAAGAGGGCCATGAATATTCAAGGGTATACGTCCTATCGAAAATACAGACTGGTGGGCAGAGGGAGTGGGGTAGCTCTGTTGGTGAGGAATGAAATTCAGTCCCTTGCAAGAGGTGACATTGAAACAGGAGATATGGAGTCAGTATGGATAGAACTAAGGAATTGTACGGGTAAAAATACCCTAATGGGACTTATCTACAGGCCCCCAAACAGTAGCCTGGATACAGGGTGCAAGTTGAATCAGGAGTTAAAATTGGCATGTATTAAAGGTAATGCTACGGTTGTTATGGGAGATTTCAACATGCAGGTAGACTGGGAAAATCAGGTTGGAACTGGACCCCAAGAAAGGGAGTTTGTGGAGTGCCTCTGTGATGGATTCTTAGAGCAGCTTGTATTGGAGCCTACCAGGGAGAAGGCAATTCTGGATTTAGTGTTATGTAATGAACCGGATTTGATAAAGGAACTTGAGGTTAAGGAGCCATTAGGAGGTAGTGACCATAATATGGTCAAGTTTAATCTACAATTGGAGAGGGAGAAGGGTAAATCGGAGGTGTCAGTGCTACAGTTGAATAAAGGGGACTATGGAGCCATGAGGGAGGAGCTGGCCAAAGTTGACTGGATTTCTTGCACCCTATATCCAAGCTAGCAGGGATGACAGGGGAACAACAATGGCAGGTATTTGTAGGAATAATACAGAAGGTGCGGGTTTAGTTCATTCCAAAGAGGAAGAACAATTCCAAGGGGCGTAAGGGGCGATCGTGGCTGACAAGGGACGCCAGGGACGGTATAAAAATAAAAGAGAAGTACAATGTAGCAAAGATGAGCGGGAAACAAGAGGATTGGGTAATGTTTGAAGAGCAACAGAAGATAATTAAAAAGGCAATATGGGAGGAAAAATGAGGTACAAAGGTAAGCTAGCCAAGAATATAAAGGAAGATAGTAAAAGCTTCTTTAGGTATGTGAAGAGGAAAAAATTAGTTAAGACCAAAGTTGGACCCTTGAAGACTGAAAAGGGTGAATTTATTATGGGGAACAAGGAAATGGCAGATGAGTTGAACAGGTACTTTGGATCCGTCTTCACTAAGGAGGACACAAACAATCTTCCAGATATACTAGTGGCCAGAAGATCTGGGGTGACAGAGAAACTGAAGGAAATCCACATTAGGCAGGAAATGGTGTTGGGTAGACTGATGGGATTGAAGGCTGATAAATCCCTAGGGGCTGGTGGTCTGCATCCTAGGGTACTTAGGGAAGTGGCTCTGGAAATTGTGGATACATTGGTGATAATTTTCCAATGTTCTATAAATTCATGATCAGTTCCTGTGGATTGGAGGGTAGCTAATGTTAGCCCACTTTTTAAGAAAGGCGGGAGAGAGAAAACAGGGAATTAACGGTGGTGGGGAAGATGCTGGAGTCAATACTAAAAGATGAAATAGCGGCACATTTTGAAAGCAGTAACAGGATCAGTCCAAGTCAGCGTGGATTTACGATGGGGAAATCATGCTTGACTAATCTTTTTGAATTTTTTGAGGATGTAACTAGGAAAATGGACAAGGGAGAGCCAGTGGATGTAGTGTACCTGGACTTTCAGAAAGCATTTGATAAGGTCCCACATAGGAGATTAGTGGGCAAAATTAGGGCACATGGTATTGGGGGTAGAGTGCTGACATGGATAGAAAATTGGTTGGCTGACAGGAAACAAAGAGTAGGGATTAATGGGTCCCTTTCAGAATGGCAGGCAGTGACTAGTGGGGTACCGCAAGGCTCGGTGCTGTGACTACAGCTATTTGCAATATACATCAATGATTTAGATGAAGGGATTCAAAGTTATGAGAATGCAGGGTGACTTGGACAGGTTGGGTGAGTGGGCAGATGCATGGCAGATTTAGTTTAATGTGGATAAATGTGAGATTATCCACTTTGGTAGCAAAAACAGGAAGGCAGTTTACTATCTAAACGGTGTCAAGTCGGGAAAAGGGGAAGTACAACGGGATCTGGGGGTCCTTGTTCATCAGTCAATGAAAGTAAGCATGCAGGTACAGCAGGCAGTGAAGAAAGCGAATTGCATGTCGGCCTTTATAACAAGAGGAGTGGAGTATAGCAGCAAAGAGGTCCTTCTGCAGTTGTATAGGGCCCTAATGTGACCACACCTGGAGTATTGTGTGCAGTTTTGGTCCGCTAATTTGAGGAAGGACATTCTTGCTATTGAGGGAATGCAGCGTGGGTTTATAAGGTTAATTCCCGGGATGGCGGGATTGTCATATGCTGAGAGAATGGAGCGGCTGGGCTTGTACACTCTGGAGTTTAGAAGGATGCGAGGGAATCTTATTGAAACATATAAGATTATTAAGGGTTTGGACATGATAGAGGCAGGAAACATGTTCCCGATGTTGGGGGAGTCCAGAACCAGAGGCCACAGTTTAAGAATAAGGGGTAAGCGATTTAGAACGGAGACGAGGAAACACATTTTCTCACAGAGAGTTGTGAGTGTGGAATTCTCCGACTCAGAGGGCGGTGGAGGCCGGTTCTCTGGATACTTTCAAGAGAGAGAGCGAGATAGGGCTCTTAAAGATAGCAGAGTCAGGGGATATGGGGAGATGGCAGGAAGGGGATACTGATTGAGGATGATCAGCCATGATCACATTGAATGATCCGATTGGCCTACTCCTGCACCTATTATCTATTGTCTATTATCTATTACCGTTCTTTCAACTCACTGTCTAAATTCTGGAGTTCACCATCCCAAAAGCACTGCAAAATAGTCATAAGGTCTGCAAAAAAGTAGATCAACAAGACCATTCCAAGAGCAAAAGATAGACACCAATGCTGGAGTACAGGACAGGCAGCATCTCTGGGAAGAAGGAATGTGTGACGTTTCAGGTAGAGTTTCCAAGAGCATTTAGGGAGGGAAATTGCAGCAAACACCCATGCACCTACAACCTAGTTGATTTAAACTGATACTGCAATTCTATTCTCTTTTCTGAACAGCCTCAGTTACCCATTATAGTTCCAATATGCACACATCAAGTAATGTAAAGCTGGAACATTTACTGGAATAAACCAAATGTAGCAGTTACGTTAATTGTGTCATTCCGTAGAGATTGTGCATGTTTTTCTTTTACAGTTGTTGGCACATTCCAAAAGTTGAAAGTTTATATTTATAGAGTGCCTTACATAGCTGTGTCCATGTAATTTATAACTGCACGGATTGCCAGATGGTATAATGCATTATGATAACCAGCGTCATGGGTGCAACTATGCTTTATGTTACACCACAATTATTAGCTTAATATACTTTATCATAATAATTATTGTGGGGATGTCATCTGTCACAGGAAGAGGCAACAGCACAAATCATCATTAAAGTTCATCATACTGCTGACTAATTCCAGTGGTAATCCGTGACATTCCACGGAAAACAATATTTACTTCATGCACGTATTGTAAATGTACAACATACGTGAACACTTCGCTCTCTGTACTACTTTATAGATACGACGATCTGCTGCTGAAATTGTAAAGGGCCTGTCCCACTTACACCACCTTATTTACACGTGGACATTTTACATCAGGCTAGAAAAACGCCCCGACTTACTTGATGCCACGATTACATACGACCAGCATCACGACCTACCTATGACCTCCTACTACCTCGGGACGACCATGCTGCGCGTATGAGTCAAGGGCAAACTCGGCAGAGGTCGTGAATTAGGTCGTGAAAGTGGGACAGGCCTTAACTGATTGTTCAAAGTCCAAAGTTCAAATTACTATAGGTTAAGGTATACCAACATAATTATTAGTTTACGATGTTCTAGGGAAGAGGATATTTGATCAGAGGTAAATGCTGCAGAGCACATAATCTAGTGTGTGGGTATAGAGCGGCAATGCTTTCAGCTCCTACAACAAACTAGAATAGCAAAGGTTGCTCAGTAATTTCTTCCTGCTGAATCAGTGGTAGCACCTGTAAAAAAAAACTTAAACAAATATTGTAACTTTATCTTTAAGAGTACAAAAGAACACCCATAAGTTTCAAACAGAATTGCAGAGCAGCATTGCAGCCTGTCTAAGCTTTGAAGTGTTAGCGTATTTCATCCCTTATTAGTGTACCATTAAAGGGATGGCAAGAGTGTGCTTCAGTCCCTAAGGCAAACAAATAGTAACTTTTGTTATTGCATTTCTGAATTTTATAGTATACGCTATATCAACTCTTATTGTTGTTTAAGTTTGACAGTGTATAAGAGACTCATTGTATCTGCTTTGAAATGGACCATGCAGTCAATTTTATAAACTTTGTAAATGGAAACAGCTTCTTCAGTACTGCTCCTGGATGCAACTTTAAATATGGTCAACTTTCTAAGAGTGCAATGGTACATCAACAATCCAAGCATAGGGAATCTGTTATTTTCTTCATGCCAATTAAATTAAATCCCTTAAAAGTAATACCTAACATTAAGAACTGAAAAAAATATGTAAGTGCAGACAAGATGTGTAGACGGTTACGTTTTTTTATACAGGCATAGTAAAAGTTAGGGGATAGAACTGCAACACTTAGACGGGAGGAGAAAGAGTCAAGAAAATGTACATCCGATCCAAATAATTGACCCCCTGACAAGGGAAAGCATATTGTGATTGTTTTGAATGCCAGATTTTAAGTTCTCAGCCAGTGAGAGCAACAGGGCTGCGATGGAATTCAAAGCTATAATCATCAATGACCGTCAAAAGCTGCTGAAAGGTAACTGCCCTCAATGTGACCTAACCTACATGCGTTAATTCTTAAGTGAAAATAAAGGAGCAATTTTTTCACAAATATTTGAGATAAAATCTCTTTGATCTACACACATTTGTACTTTCATTATGTTTCTTTTAAGACAAGAAGTCAAACTGAACGTTGGCATATTAACCAGAAAGTAAACTTCTAGCACAACTGCTGTCAAAGCCACTAGCTTGCATTTTTGATGAAAAAGCCACTCGGGCAGAATTTGTAATTTTGGATTATAAAAAGGTATTTAATCACTGTATCTATTGGCAATGCCCAACACTTATTTTCAAAGAAATTCTACATATAATCAACCATAAGAAAACATTTCAATCACAATGTATAAAATAGTCAGGAATAGTTTGTTAGTGCTCCTAATTTCAGACTAATTATGGTGATATCACGTATTTCCATGTAATGTTTGATAGTAAAAAGTGTCAATCTAACTAATTTAACATGATCTGATAACGGGGTGGTTGGAACCTACAGGAAAAGGTATATTTCCTATGGTGGGGTTTAAAAAAAGCGATATAAAGTTAAAACAAAGTGCTGGAGTAACTCAAGAGTCAGGCAGCCTTTCTGGAGGATGTGGGGAGGCAACATTTCTCATTGGGACCCTTCTTCAGATTGATTGTAGAAGGGGGAGAGAGTGGAAGAGCTGAGGATGGGACAAGGCCTGGCAAGTGGTGGATGGATATAGGTGAGAGGGATTTTCATTAACAGATGGGTGGACATAGGCTAGAGGAAAGAAGGAAGACATCAAGTGTAATGTAAGGAGTAAAATGTGAAGCTGGAGGAAAGGGATATAGGTAGAAGGGAACCAGGGACGAGGGGGAATGAAAAAGGATCAAAATAATGGGAGATATGGGTGTGCACATGGGTGTGGCACAAGGAGGATTAAAAAAAGGACATGTTTGTTACCTGAGACGGGAGAATTCAATCTTCATACCACTGGATTGAAAGCTACCCAAGCAGAATGAAGCGCTGGTCCTCCAGTATGCGTGAGGCCTATTTCTGCCAATGGAGGACGCCCAGGACAGAAAGTTTAGGATGGAATGGGAAGGGGACCTAAAAAGATTAGCAACTAGAAGATCCAGCAGGTGTTGGCAGATTGAGCACGGTGAATGGTCATCTCGTCTACACTTGCATTCACTGATGTATAGGAGGCCACATCAGGAGCATCGAATGCAGTAGATGAAGTGCACTGTGAATATATGCCTCACTTGGAATGGCTGCAGGGATCCCTCATGGATATGAGGGACGTGGCGTAGGGACAAAAGGTACATTGCTGCAATTGCAGAGGAAAATACCTGTGGTGGGGTAGTTTGGGTTGGAAGGAATGAGTGAACCAATGAGTTGAGGGAGTGATCACTACAGAGAGCAGAAAGGGGTCGGGTTGGGAAGATGTGGCTGGTGGTGGAATCATGTTGAAGGCAGCAAAAATATTGGAAAATAATGTGTTGCATGTGAAGGCTGGTGGGGAAAAAAAACAAGGACAGGGAATGTATCCTTGCTACGTCCCCCCCCCCCCCCAGACGGAATGTGGATAGTATTGGCCTAGTCCTTACATTTATGCCAATGTTGATGGGCAGAAATGTAACTGTATCCTTATTCTGTCTGGCGGAGGGGGATCGAGAGCAGAACTACAGGACAGAGGAAACACGGGTGAGGGATTTGATTGAAACAGCAAGGGCAAAACCTTGTTTACTATGGAGGACATCTAGGAAAGCCTCATTGTGAGCGCAAGTGCGGCAAAGACTGAAAAAATGAGAGTAGGGGACGGCATCTTTGCATGAGGCAGGGTGAGAGGTGCTGTCCAGATAGCTGTGGGAGTCGGTGGATGTCTAGTAGACATTAATTGACATGACTGTTATGACATGACATTGACTGAGAATGACTATAAACCCACCTGCACTGAGTTATCGAGACTGCACTTCCTCCCACCCTGCCTCATGCAAAGACACTATCCCCTTCTCTCAATTTCTCAGTCTATGCCACAGCTGCTATCCAGACAAGACTTTCTACTTTAAGAGAAGACAGTTGACAGCAAAATCTTAAAGGTTGTATGTCCCACTAATTGTATCAAGAGGCATAAAAGTAAGACAAATGGCTAATATCCTGCGCTGCTTCTGAAATATTAGTCACAAAATTGTTTCAATTAAATTTATGTCTATCTAAACTAATTTAATGACACATTAAATTGTATTTTGTTTGCACCTTTCAATCTTAGGACCTCTCCAAATCAAAGGCCATGAAATACTTTTGAAGTAAGCCATTGCTTTAAGAAAACACAGCAACAAAATTGTGTTTAGTAGGGGCCTACAAATATCAGCAAGTTAAATTATCAGACAATGTGTCAGTAATATTCACAGAAGGATATTCATTGACTAAGACATAAACAAGCTACCCTATCCACTGAAGGTTACAAAAGCAGTGCACTCAGTAGAATCACTCAATACCACTCACTTTTTCTACAAATATTGAAGTTATTTTACATTTATTCTTCACCTGCTGGTAAAAGAAATCCTATTGGTACTAACATTAGATGATCAAATCAAATAACTTTATCTGATATTTTAAACTATTCAAAATTGGCAATGAAATATAATCACAACTTTAATTAACAATATAATGTTAGAAATGCATAACATAGTGGTCAGCATTTTGAAGAGAAAGATCCTAAAACTCATCTCAACCCATCACCAGACGGCAAATCATTTCCCTCAGCTGTCAATTGATCTGTTGTGCATTTCTAGTTTCATTTCATATTTTTTTAACACACGCAAATTTATATAATTTGCAGTCCATCTGGACAATATTATCGGACATTGAGAAAAGTATCTAACATTGCATATATGGGTGATTAATGAAATTGAGATAAAATGCCATAATAGTACTATCAATTTTAGATTTTACATTCAAATTTCACAGTAAAACTCAAATTAATCCATAGCCAACAGCTCTAACTTTCTTCTGTCTGAGCAAATTTAATACAACAGTCACTGTCGACACAGACAAATTCCAGTTAATGGACAGGGTTTGCTGTATATTTACAGTCTGTTGTATAAAAAAATCTTTCAATTAATGATTCATTACATTCAATGCTTTTAGCATCTGAAATTTCATGCCTCTTCATTTTAATAAAGAACAGTTTCACAACCTCAAATTGACTCATCTTCAGTGAAAGCTCTCGAGTTATCTTCAGTAATCTACACTCAGTACTTGGCCTTCAAACTGAACTTGATAGGGAGATTTGTTAAGTTACAAACTGTTACCCTCAACTGATTCTGAATCATCATGGTGAGACAATAGTGCAGCTGTTTGGTACACAGGGAAAAAGACCAAGTTTATGCATTTCACCCATTTAACCATGCTGCTTTCTCCAGGGACATTGCACACCATTACAGCTCTTCATTGTTTTAGAAACTTTATTGACGGTTTTGGTTCTTATTTTGGTCAGATCCTTTAAAGAAACTAAACTTTTGTTTGAAGAATTAAAAGATGATTCACTAATCACAGAAGCTCCAGCTTTAGCAAATTGACGATATCTTTTTACTTGCACGAGTGAAAAATGAATGAAACTAAAAAATGCACTGGACATAAAATACATTAAACAATAATAGTGTTATTTTGGAATTCGCACAATGCAATGGGACCTAATGTTTAACAATAAACCCTTAAAAATCTTCATGTAATAGTAACTCACTGTTGAAAAGGGAAAATAAAAACTAATGCTATTTTTAACAACAGCCCATTAATTGTTGTGTAGATATATCATGACAAACTGCAGTTTTTCTTGTATATTTCACGTCTGCAATTCCAAGATGTTACAATGTACCTAGTAACAGAATTTGGTAAAATATATCCTATTGGTTGATTTGCAAATAACTAGCACACAATCACAGCATTTATTTGGGAAAGCTAATAGAATGTTATCACTTATTTCTGGGAAATTAACTACAAAAGTAAGGTAATGCTTCAGTTGTTTGAGCACTCACCAGACTACACTTGGAATACTGTATATGGTATGAATCTCCCTGCATAAAAAAGGCAATGAATGCCTTGCAAGTAATTCAGAGAAGGCCCATTGGACCAATACTGTGTTTCCTTAATAAATGAGGCAGGATTAGACGAGTTATACTTGTACCTGCTACTGTTTGTATCTGCTTGTAACTGGTGCTGATCCCAGCATGTCAAATGGAATAAATCCTTACCGATGAAGCTGTGCAAAAACTGAATATCTATGAGGTAGCAGCAAATTTGTATTCCACAAAATCACTAACCTCATGCCCTGGTGTATTCCACGTACAGGAGGGTTCGGCGTTACAATGATCAGAAATTTAACTGTATCAGCCAAATTATATACAGTGGCAACAAGTACCTGTCAGAAGCTTGGTATTCCATGCCAAGCTTCTCAATTGACCTCCTTTGACTTCCAGAAAATGCACGACAGGAGTGTAATAGTAAACATTCCATTTGCCAGATTAAAAGTAGCTTTATACCCTCAAGAAACTAAACATTGTCTTGGTTATAACGGCCTGCTTGATAGGCAGTCCGTCCATCACTTTAAATGGTCACTCCCTCCAACAACAATGTGGAATATTCAATTACCGTAAATTGTCAAGGCAGCTTTGACAGCACCTCCCATCCTTTAACTTCTGTCACCCTGAAGGCAAATGGACAACAAGGGCATGGAAACTCCACACATCCAAGTTCCCATCCAAGACACACAATATCCTGTTCATTTTTAACCCATAATCATGGTGCTCCCCATTTAATATCATTGTGGAAGTACCTTCACCAAAATTGCTGTAGCAGGTCAAAGCAGCAGCTCATCGCTTCCTCAAGATACTGAAGCATTGTCAAAACCCATATCTTATAAATACAAATGAATTTTAAAAAAACTACCAATAAACCAATCAATTGTAAATTTCACTTTGGAAAATATCAATTGTGCTTTCCTGAATCACGCCACCTTATTTGGACAGTTTAAACAATATTCAAGCTTCAAAGACTTCAGACGTCCCACTAGTTAATATAAGGAAACTGTTGCATATACATGATTGTGTGCCAGGCAACCAGTCTGGTGACATAGTTAACAGAAGTGAGGGAGCAAAGATTAGTAAACTTCAAAGTCTTCCATGTATACAACCTACGACAAAGAATCTGAAACTGTTGTCTCTACACAGCTATGCCTTTTTTTAAGAGTATATCAAAAAGGATTTGCTGTCTAATTTTGAGAAATTTTATTGTGAAAATATTTCTTCCACTGACATTTAGTACTGTTCTGTCAGTGAGCACTCTTTGTTCACCACATTTTCTCTTTATACTTCTGAAGAATGAGAACACCAGATAAGGCCAGACAAACATTTTCTGGTGCTTTAATACATTGCCTGATGTTTTAGAATTCTTCAAAGTGTCCACTTTTTGGGGATGTCTGTTTAAAAACATCTCAGACAGCATGTTCTTGCATCACTTGAACGTTAATGTCCTTCACCTCCTACTCCGTTCTCTAATAATGTCCTTCTTCCCCCTCCATCCCATACTTAAGGAAATGACTCATGCTGTGGTAAGGTTTCCTCATCAACCAGATAGCCTTCAGCCGAGTAACTCTTCTGCGTGAATGTAGTCTCTGAAGCGGAGTAGGAGTTGCAATCATGATCATACCCAAATTTAGTTGTGTCCTCATTCAACACATGTTCACAATACAAAAATAACAAAAGTAATCAGAAGAAAATAAACTGATGACAGAAAATTTAAAAAGGGAACTTTCAGATTGATACGTCTCATGAAACAAATCACGCATCTAATTTACCTAATGTGGCTAGAACAGGACTCATTAGGTATGACTGTATGGCAAATCAAATTCCTTGTATGTTGCAAAACATACTTGGCTAATAAAGTATGATTATGATTGCTTTCACTTGAAATAATTCGCTTTTTCTCTATTTGCTCACTTTGCTGCACATCACTGTTTCACAAAATAATTAAATACAAGAGGAAGAACTAAAAAATAAACCAGCATGCAGGTTATTTCCTTGCAATGAAATAAAATTGAGAGGCCCAAAATGATATTGGATGTTTGGTTCCATATTTCATTAAGTTTCTCACTCTAATTGTACACGTACATGGTCAAATCATTACTATGGATTTCTTCCTGCAGATAACTATCTCAGATCAAGCCATCAACATCCACAAAGGACAGGCAATAAATCTATTTAAACTGAGATCAAGTTATATAAACATAAATGTATTAAAGGATCAAAAGAGAAACACCATAAATTTGCAATCAAACCAGACTTCAGATTTTCACTATACCTTCATTTTAACAATAACTTTTATGCCACAATAATTGTTAATGTCTTGAGATTATGTTACTATCACACAATACTCTTATTCTGAATAGACTCTGAAACACACACAAAACACTTAGAAATATTTCTCAAATCCAAATTTCAAAATGGTTAGCCAACAGGTCAACTATTCAACTCACAGTTGTTTGTTTTTAAAACCAATGAGCTTGAAGGGAACTATAAAATTGTTTTTTTTCTAAATATAGCTAAAAAAAATAAATTACAATATAGTCATAATTTCGCAAAGCAGTCGAAGAGAATCAAAAGGACACAAAGTGCTGGAGTAACTCAACTGGTCAGGCAGCATCTCTAGAGAACGTGGATATTGCCGTTTCGGGTCAAGACCCTTCTTCACATTAATTGTTAGTGGGGGGGGGGAAGGTGGAGAAGAAAGCTGAAAGAGAAGAGAGGCAGGACAAAATGTGGCATGTGGACACAGGCAAGGTGGGATTTTGATAGACAGATGGATGGAACAAAACCAGAGATGAAAGCAGGATTGAATATTTGCAAATTATGAAGCCAGAGAGAAAAAAGTAGCAAGGGGGACGGGAGAAATACGTGGCAGCACAGGGGAGGAGAGGGAAGGGCGGATATGGAGGAGAAAGAAGAGGGTTAGTGAAAGTTCTACGAAAACTGCAGAATTCATCGTTCATGCTGTTGGGTTGTAAGTTACCCAAGCAGAATATGAGGTGCTGTTCCTCCAGTTTGTCCATGGCATTGCTCTGGCAATGGAGGAGGCCCAGGACAGAAATGTCAGTATGGTAACGAAAAGCAGAGTTAAAGTGATTAGCATCCGGGAGATTCAGTTGGCCTTGACAGACGTGCAAGTTTTTAGCAAAATGATCATCAAGTCTACGCTTGGTCTCACCGATGTACAGGAGGCCACATCAGGAACACCAGATGCAATAAATGAGATTAGAGGAGGTTCATATGAACTTCTGCCTCATCTGCAAGCACTGCTGGGGTCCCTGGATAGGGATGAGGGAGGAGGTGTAGGGGCAGGTATTACATCTCCTATGGTTGCAAGGGAAAGTACCAAGCCAGATAGGGGGAAGGGTTGAGTGAACAAAGGAGGTACAGAGTGTGCGGTCTCTGCAGATGGCAGAAAAGGGGAGAGATGAGAAGATGTGACTAGTGTTGGGGTCCAGTAAAAAGTGACAGAAAGGTCGGAGGTTGATGTATTGGATGTGGAGACTGGTGGGGATATCCTAGAATGGAAAACTTCATCTTAGGAGCAGATGCTGCAGTCGGAGGAATGTAGAGTAGGGAATAGCGTCTTTGCAAGAG
The DNA here is from genome assembly GCF_028641065.1 of Leucoraja erinaceus. NCBI lineage: Eukaryota > Metazoa > Chordata > Chondrichthyes > Rajiformes > Rajidae > Leucoraja > Leucoraja erinaceus. The sequence goes on from NC_073381.1 coordinate 49,535,974, forward strand.
ATAGGGTGGAAGGAAGTGTAGTCCAGATAACTGAAGGAGTTGGTAGGATTCTGGTAGATATCAGTCGATTGTCTGTCCACTGTAAAGGACTCAGAGATCAAGAAAGCGGAGAGAGGTGTCAGAGATAGCCCAAATGAATTTGAGGGCAGGATGGAAGTTAGTGGTGAAGTTAATAAAATTGACAAAATCTTCATTATAAGGAATAGACTATCGATTGATATCTACTATATCTACTATAAACCTACCGACTCCTACATTTATCTGGAGTACACCTCCTCCCACCCAGCCACCTGCAAACATGATAATCCCTACTCTCAATATTACCTGCTACTCTCAATCCCCCCCCCCGCCCCACCACCCTACCATCACCCCATCCCTCTCTCTCCTCCCTCGCATGGACTACCACCAATTTCTCTCTTCCCCGTGTCATATTCCTCCCTCTGGCTTCATAATTTGCAACAATTCAATCCTTTGTTTCAACCACCTGCCTATCGAAAAAAACCTTGCCTCTGTCCATCTTTGTCCCACCTGTCCCACTTTGCCCTACCTCTCCCCTATTACAGCTTTCTTCTGTCCCCTACAATCATTCTTGACCTGAAATGCCACCTACCCAATCAACCTCTCTCTCTCTCTCTCTCTCTCTCTCTCTCTCTCTCTAATAGCCAGGCCAATTGGAGAAATGCCATCGACTTAAAACCACATTTCACTAAACAATTAGAGTTTCTGAAATAATGGGAAAATGTATTCATAAAAACGCTCAAGTAAAATGTTTAAATAATTTATCGTTCAGTCTGTAGTAACGGTAATAATTTAAAGAGAATAAACAAAACTAGGGCTATTTATTACAAATTAAGGAAACCATAGTTTTGAAACAAAGCAATTGTGCAAGACAAACATTGGTCAAATGTCTCCTTATTAAAAAAAATCACAAAATTAAATGTTTCTTTGCAGTATACTTTTCAAAGCTGGAATGTAAAATGATATTATGTAAAGAACAGCATGGTTAATTAAATGTGAAACTGTCACATTTCCATAGGATGAAGTGGACATGCTATGACTAAATGTTGTAGCTATGCTACGTCAGAAATTGAGTGGGTGTCATTTTTTTTTTATCGTTCATATGGCACATGTTCCCTTCCAAATGACTGAAGGCAAGGTTTTAAACAAAGATAAGACATCCCAATTGCACTTGAGTGTCAAATACCTTCATTTCAATGAAATCATTCAGCCACTCAGTAGCATTATTAAAAAATAGTTGCTTATTGCTATTTGTAAAGACTGATTTACAGCAGGTACAGAGCTTAAAATCATGCATTTAAAAAGTACTATTAAAAATTGGAAAGATCATGAACATTTAAAATTGATTCTCGATTTTATAATTTACAATGGATAGCAAGAACAGTAGCTTGCATTTAAATATTTGAAACACAAGAACATCCATTACATTTTAAACAATGTCTTTAGATTGGCAATGAAAGTTTAACAAAATTCCCTTTGCATCTTATTGTACATATTTTTAGGGAATTTAATGTTAAGCAATTAATTTCAGGTTCCTAAATGATCTATCTTCAAGTGTCAAATTCTTACATACTACATCCATACCAAAACAAAAATAGCCCAACATATCTTCATGCACTATTTTGCTGTGGTTATCTTTTGATTAGCAATTACATTAATTTTAGTTCTCAAATGCTCCTATCTTAAAATATGACAACTTGTGCATAACATTGTGTTCTTCAAGCATAGATTCCAAAAATATCAGCTTTGGAGATTCACTGCAACTTGGAATAATACTGAATTTATTATTTCTAAAAATAAATGTATCATTTTGCCAACTGTACAAGAATATAAGGGGCAACATTTCCAAAGTTCTGTTTCTAAACAATATCATTCATCTTAACAATCAATGATAGTAACCATCAAATTTCACTTCCTTAAGCATAATTATTTTCTCAAGAATGTTTTTCAACTAAATGTTGTTCTTCCATTACTCCTTTTGTTCATTTTTCCTGTGTGAATTAATTATCTGACATTGGAGGCATTCCCTGCTATTTTGATGCACTTATGTACCTTTGGTGATTACTTAGTTCCTCTGAAATTCACCCTCACATTAACCCTAGCCACTCTGCTCTCTTTTCCATTCATGGGAAGGAAGGGAAATATTCATTTTAAAAGACTCTTTCAAGGCATCTTTAAGTTCATTACTTTCTTTTGAACTTCTGGTGGCTATAATAATATAGAAAAAACTGATACCACCTTATGTATAGTAAGTTCCTACAACAGCAGTCTTCTTTCAGTTTTAGTGATGCTCACAGAGGGATTAAAACTGATCAGGGAACCAAAGACAATTTCCCTGCCTTTCTTCCAAACAATGGTATGCCATGTTATGTACCCAACTGAGAGTCAAGTCAAGTCAAGTTCATTTCTATAGCACATTTAAAAACAATTCTTGTTGACCAAAGTGCTTTACATTGGTGCAGATAGTAACATGCTACAAACAGTGGTACATAGATCAACAATACATACATAGACACATACATACAGCACTCCCTCAGAGGACCTCAAAAAAGGCTTGAGAGTAGAAATAAGTTTTAAGTCTAGACTTAAATGAGTCGATGGAGGGGACAGTTCTGATGGGAAGACGGATGCTGCTCCATAGTCTAGGAGCTGCAACCGCAAAAGCGCGGTCGCCCCTGAGCTTATGCCTAGACCGCGGGATGGTCAGTAACCGCAAGTCGGCCGATCTGAGGGACCTGGAGGTGGAGTGGTGGGTAAGCAGATTTTTGATGTAGGTGGGGGCAAGCCCGTTAAGGGCTCTGTATACATAAAGAAGGAGCTTGAAATTGATTCGGAACCGCACAGGGAGCCAGTGGAGAGAGGCCGGAATCGGGGTGATGTGGTCCCTTTTTGCGTGCTCGTCAGGAGTCTTGCTGCGGCGTTTTGGACCAATTGCAGGCAGGACAGGGATGATTGGCCGATACCAGTGTAAAGGGAGTTGTAGCAATCAAGGCGGGGGGAGATAAATGAGTGGATGATCTTTTCGAGGTCGTCAAATTGGAGGAATTGTTTTATTTTAGCTATCGTCCGAAGCTGGAAGAAGCTAGCGTTTACCACGGCATCGACTTGTTTGTCAAATTTCATTGCGGAGTCAAATATCACGGCAACGTTTTTGACGTGAGGTTTGAGTAATGGAGTAAGGCTTCCAAGTCTGCTATCGTTTTGATTGCGTCCGAGGGGTCAAGTAGGATGACCTCAGACTTACTCTCATTTAGTTGGAGGAAGTTCTGGGCCATCCAACACTTTATATGGATAAGGCTGAATAGATTAGATCAGTTGTTGGGCTTCAGGGGGAGATAGAGTTGTGTATCGTCTGCATAACAGTGGAAGAAAATGCCGTGCCTTTGAATGACTTGGCCTAAGCGAGTACATGCTTTAATATGTATAGCAATAGTCACCCCTCAGTGCATTTGAATGTGCCTATATTGTTGTACTCAGTTTCTGGAGTGAACTTGACACAAGATCGAGCAACTAAGACACAAGAATGTGCCAAACGAGTCATAGCTGATAATCCATGAAACTGGGAAGAATCATTTCAACTTCCCATGTCTTTTCTTTCCTGTCGCATGCAGACTAGAAGAGATCTTGAACAATGGGAGAGCACCATCTTACTAAGGTTAGCACTAATTGCTACGCAGAGTGATTTGAAAGGAATTTAATCCTTTATATTTGATAGTGTGGTTTCATTGTTATTTTATGTTATGTTATGAAACATCAAAATATGCAAAGAAAATTCCTCTAGCTATATATTATGTTTAAAAATGCAAGCAGACATCTGCACATACTAAAGAATGGAAACAATTACATTCATACAAATGATTTCTTAATGAACCTTCAGATCAAGTTATTATTTGAGAGGATACCAAACAATAAATCTAAACTGAGTAAAGGGAGGAAAGGATTTGCTTGGAGGAGAGAATCGTGATGCTAAAACAAAAAAATATGGGACACGTGTAAAGATCACAACAGGACAGTGTGGAAAAAACCCATGGTCTCCTTCACAAACCTCTCAGGACACTTTCTCTTTTTTTCTGACAACAGATTTTTCAAATTTAACATTTAACCTGGGCAATGATCACACCCTCCCACTATCCAAATACAGTGTTGATTTGTATAGGAAAGAACTGCAGATGCTGGTTTAATTCGAAGATAGACACAAAATGCTGGAGAAGTCTGAAGAAGGGTCTCAACCCAAAACGTCACCCATTCCTTCTCTCCAAAGATGCTGCCTGCCCCGCTGAGTTATTCCAATAAATTGTGTCTATCCTACAGGGTTTATTTATTATTTGACTCCATAACCTGATTAAATTTCTAAATGTCATTGTGACAAAAACATTTGATCGTTGTTTCATGCTGTATAACTGACTCAACGCATTTTAAATCATTCTCAAAACAATCTGCTACATTTGAAAATTACAATGCCTCCATATGGTTGCATATGAAGTACAGAATGTATGGTACAAGGAGTTACATGATTAACCAACTGTTTTCTAGTTTAATTATTGTTATTATTTTAATGGTGATTCATATGCACATGGCTTGTAAATTAGTTGTAAAAGTTATTTTATTTTAGAACCCAAGTTGTAAATTCAAAACAAATTTATTTCCATGTAAGAAATTTTTGCAAGGTGTGCTGTGTTAAAATGAGCTGCAACCAACACATGCAGTTGAAACAAATTTAATTAATTTATTAGCAAATTAGACAATTTGGATTGTTTGTTATGAAGTAGCCAGGACCAAGATATGCAAATAAATAACTAGTTCTTTTGATCCGGTTAGTTGACAAAAATATTGACTAATATTATTAGAATAAGATAATGAGAGTGTTTATGCCCATAAGGAAGACATTGTCTCCACTTCAAATCTGTAATACCAGTTTCTGGTGTAGGTTTTGTATTCCGGTGATAAATTTTAACCTGTAATGTTTCAGCTAATTAATCTCGGCACACCCATATTCCGGATGTCGGAACAGTTTAAGGCAAGAGTAAAGCAACAAATCAGAAGCAGTGTGACACCAATTTTTAAACTGCTCAGGATAAGACATACAACATAATTAAGGTTCTCCACATGTTCATCATCCTCAAAAAGAACTTGAAAATCTATAGCAGGTTTTGATACCTCAACAATATTAATAGTAATATATATATAAAGTTACTGGGCATCATTTTCCTCAAGAATCCAGCATCTGCAGTTCCTCGTGTTTCCAGGATCTCAATCAACTGGGAAAGTGGGCAACAGAATAGCAGATGGAATTCAAGCCAAGTATGAAGTATTGCATTTTGGGCAGTTGAACCAGAACAGGATATACAATGAATGACAGAACCCTGGGACGAGAGAAACAAAGGGCTGAAAGTGCATAGTTCCCCACAAGTGGAGACAAAGTCGCAAATGGCATACTTGCCTTAATCAGACCAGACTCTGAGTGCAACAGTCTGAACAGTCATGTTACAGCTATACTAACTAAGTTTTAAATGATATTTGGCCATGTTCATCGATAGGAAGAATATTGATTCTTGACTTGACTTGACTTGACTACAAGATGTATAGATGTACAGCACCTGGAATATTGTGTGCAGTTCTAGTTGCCATTCCATAGGAAATATGTGATTAAGCTAAAGAGGGTGCAGGAAAGATTCACAAGAATGTTGCGAGGACTTAATAGTTATAAGAACTGGCTGGGATTACCTTGAGCAAGGGAGATAGAGATGGGGCATAGAAAAGGTGGATGACTAGAGTAGTGGAGACTACTAACTGGAGGGCACAGGTTTAAGGTAAAAGGGGAAAGATTTAACGGGGAGCCGAAGGGCATGTTTCCACATGTTGGTGGGTATAAGGAACAAGCAGCCAGAGGGAATGGTAGAGGCAGTACAATTACAGCATTTAAATGATATTTGGCCATGTTCATCAATAGGAAGAATATTGAGGGGTATGGGCCAAATCCAGTCAAGTAGGATTATCCCAGGAAAGGAACTTTGGTTGACATTAACGAGTTTGGTAAAAGGACTTTTCTCTGTGCTGGATAACTTGGCAAAAAAAATCCAGTGAACTCCATAGCAATGCATAAATATGAAAACATGAAACTGTTCATTACAATTAAACTATAATTATACTTTACAATACTACAATTATTCAGAGGCACAAGAGACTGCAGATGATGGAATTTGTAGCAAAAAATGAGAGCAGCCGGAGGAACACATTGGGTCAGACTGCATTTGTGGAGTGAAATGGATAGTCGGCATTTTGGGTCGAGGCCCTTTAAATGGACCAAAAGAGTGGAGAGGAAGTAGCCAGAATGAAGAGGTGAGGAGGGGAAAGGAGGACAGAGTAACAAGTGGTAGATGGGTACAGATGAGGATGGCTGATTGCCAAGTAAATGTCACGTGGGGAAGGGAAAGGTAATAGCAGGTTGGTGATAAGTGGAGAACAAAAGAAGCAGGTTGCGGGATTTGATCGCAACATGAAAAATTGAATTGAATGAGGAGGAACATGGTTAATGGGAAATCAGAAGGGGGGAGGGGGTTGAGGATGTGGGATCCACTGGGAGGAGTGTATGGCGGAGCAGGAGGGGGGGTGGGGGGGTAGAGAAACAACCAGGGTGATAAGGGGATGTGAATGAGATGGTATAAACTGAGTGGGAGAGGACAATGGTAGATACGAGGAGGAAGAGAGGGTTAGAGTGGGTGCAAGTTACTTGAAATTGGAGAATTCAACATTCATGCCATAGACTACCCAAGTCAGTTGTGAGGAACAACACCTCATAACTTCCATTAGTCTGGACATCTGTCAGTCCAGCATTATGAAAATCCCATGATTAAAAGAGTTACTCTCATGTGGCTTAAGCAAGTACCATATTGATTTTTTTAAAGCACTGCATGTCGAAAACTGCAATAATTTACACATAGCAATGCTTTTATACATTTCTATACTCACATGCTTTCAGCCAAAGCAGAGATTTAATTTTTGAAGTGCACCGATGCTTATTCTGCAGATTAACCTTCAAATTCTTACAGAATATTCTTAATGCCACATAATGTAAGTATATTTCCATATGTAGTTAATGATTTAAAGTATAGGCTATGATAGTCAATATATTGCTTATCTGTTGCTAGCAACTGAATTCTTAGAAAATCCTGATTTGAAATTAAAATAACAGTATTTAAAATTAAATACCAGTATTTGCAGGGTTTTTTTTAATCAAATCTGCAATAGTTAAACGTTTTTAATCCATTACAAACACTCTTGCTCTAATTTCAACTTACCATAAGCCTTTTTCTTTCCTGTCATGCATGCGTACAAGTGATCTCAATTAAAGACCTCCAAGAAGGCATGAGAAATCAGGCAGACGTTGTAACCAAATAGAACAGGAAACCATTATTTTTGTTAATGCACTGACAAACCTGTCAGCCCAAATACAGTACTGAGCTGCCAAAACTAACTTTGATCTTTCATTTTAACAGAGATTTATTTTGGTGGTTTATCCCTCCGTGCCTGTTATGAGCCTCTTTTTGTGTGCAGTACAATATCGGCTTCACCATTATCGGATGTACAATCAATGAGGTCCATCTGTGCCAGTTCGAGCCACCGGTGTCGATTACATCGGTACAGTGAAATAATAGAGCCATTGCTATGCTCCTTGTTGTCATGGTCAAATAAAATCAAAAGTGAAGACAAACTTTAAAAAACAGTCAATTAGATACTTACGTACCTTTCAGAAAATAAATCTTCAGTTTAGGTCACAACATTATGAGCCAAAATGTTAGTAATTCAGAGCAAAATATAACTGATTCAATAAAAATGGTGAGCCAATATTACCTTTGGCATCTGCACGTGTAAAATTACAATGGAATAATCAAAGGAAAAATCCTGATATTCAGACCGAGAGTATTCTGTCACAAGTAAAGGGGAAACACAAGAAACTGCAGGTGCTGGTTTACCAAAAAAACAAAATCAGCAAGTCAAGTAGCATCTCTGGTGGAAATAGATAGGTGATGATTTGGTTCAGGACCCTACTTCAAGGTTTGGTTCAGGACCCTACTTCAGACTGTAGTAGAAGAGAGAAAGCTGGAAGAGGGGTGGGGACAGGACAAAGCCAACATTTGATAGTTGGAAACAGGTGAGGAGGATTTTGACAGGCAGATAGGTAGACAAAGGCAAGAGATGAAGAGGAGACAAAAGGGTTTAACAGAAGAGGTGTGAATTGTGAAGCCAGAGGAAGAAATATAGGTGGAAGAGGACAGGAATAAGGGGCAGGGGAGCAAGATAGAGGAAAAGATGGATGCGCATCTTGGGTGGGGGGGGTGGAATTGTCAGGTAGGAATAGTTAACTAAAATTGGAGAATTTAATGTTCATACTGATGGGTTGGATGATTCACAAGCAGAATACAGGGTGCTGTTTTCCTCCAGTTTCCTCAATCTGCCTGTTGCATCATTTTGGCAATGGAGGCGGCCCAGTGCAGGAAGGTCAGTATGAGATTGGGAATAGGTTACCAGTCAGCAGGCCTAGGAAGATCAAACACAATTATTTGGTGAAACAATTGTATAGTCTTCGCTTGATGTAAATAAGGCCACATCGGGAACACCGGATGCTGCAGACAAGGTGAAAGGAGGTGCATGTGAACCTCTGCCTCACCCGGAAGACCTGCTGGCATCCCTGGTTGGATGTGAGGGAAGAGGTGTAGTGACATGTGTTACATCACCTGTGGCTGCAGAGGAAAGTAGCTCGAGAGAGTGTGGTTTAGATGAGAATGGATAAGTGAACCAAGGAATTGTAGATGGGGTGATCTTACCAAAATGCAGAAGAGGTGAGGATAGGAAGATGTGACTGCCCACCTATCACTTGCCAGATGTTGTCCCACCCCCCATCTCTTTTCCAGATTTCTCGCTACTGCAATCAGTCTGAAGAAGTGTCCCAACCCAAAACGTCATCTATCCATGTCCTCCAGAGATGCTGCCTGACCCACTGAATTACTTCAGCATTTTGTTGGGTTTTTCAAGCAAAGGGGACTTTGGAAAGAAAGAGACAATCCAAAAGATAGTTTCCGCTGGCATAGAAACAAAGCTGAGAAAAAGAACATCAAAATGCTGTGATTCTGTCACTGTTTGTTTCATTTTATCATTTCTTACACTGGTAATTTTCAACGAATATTGTGGCTGTTTTAAAATTAACCCCTTCATTAAACAACTAAAACTACAATCATGTATAAAGGGTAAGGTGCGCAATCTTCAAGTGATTCATTTGTTGCAATTTTTACATTCCATTTCCTTCTTCGATTCAAATATTTTCACATTACATTTAACCTCTATTAAACATTGAAATGGAAATCTAAATTTTCAACTCACCCATCTTGTATTGAAGCTTATACCTTCATACAGAAGAATGCTCACTCATCAGTATAGCTCAACCTTATATGCTCTATTGGAGGCATATTTAATGATAACCTGCTTCATTGGAACATATTCTGTCAATTACCTTCCAAAAGCAAAGATCATCAATTTATTAACCAGCATCTGCAGTTCTATGTTTCTTCAAAAATGAAATTACTGATTACAATTTTGCAAAGCTCAAATTTACCTTGATGAATTAATCACATTTGGCTTAAGGTAACTATGAAGTTTGCATGCAGACAAACTCTGGGGATCCAGTCATCACATGCCAATTTGCTCTATTTGGATAAATATCAATGTTTTACACTGATAATTAAATATGCAAAATGCAGATACTGTATTTGCATGTTAATCTGTGAGACAGACTAACAATGCAACAAAATGACAGACAAAATCAAAATTAATGTTATTTGTTGTATACTGATGTTCCTTTGTGTGGCTGAACTTGGGCTGAATACCATGAAAATGCTTTACACGTTTGTTTACTTACATCATGGTCTGAAGTTCTGCAACAAAGCTGTTTGACTTTGCCGATCCCTTCCCACTGCTCGACGCAGTGTTCCCTCCAGCTGACATGGGACTGGCTGCATTACTGCTCATCTAAAAAAACACAAAATCAATAGAAACTAGAAGGTATGCTTCCTAAAGTGGCTGCATCTATATACTATTGAAACGGGTAGGGCAAATTGACTAAACAGTTTTAAAGAAGCTTGCAGGATCCCGAGTCTCATATATAGAGGTACTGAGTATAAGAGCAAGGTAGTCATGAAATACCATTATAAAATATTAGTTCAGGCACAGGTGGAGTGTTGTGTCCAGTTCCAGGTAACAATCATAAAGAAAAGCTGCAGAGACTGTGTAGAGATTTAACAAAACGAGGAACATGGATGGATTGGAGAGAGTAAGGTTATTTTCCTTAGAATAAAAGAATCCAGAGGGATTTATTTATTATATATTTATTATATATTTAAAAATCATGAAGCGTCTCAAAATAGAGGAGAGGGTGTGGTTATTGCCACTGTTGAAAGGCATAAGACCACAGGTTGAAGTAGAAACAAGGAACCGCAGATGCGGGTTTACAAAAAAGACACAAAGTGCTGGAGTAACTCAGCAGGTGAGGCAGCATCTCTGGAGAACATGGATAGGTGACGTTTCGGCCTGAAGGGTCCTGACCCGAAACATCACCTAGCCTTTTCTCCAGAGATGCTACCTCGCCTGCTGAGTTATTCCAGCACTCTGCATCATAGGAAGTAGATAAAATGGCAGTTAGACCTTTTGAGGATGAGACAGAGGAATTGATAATGGGAAGCAAGGAACAACAATTTGAATATATTGTGTCTTTCTTCAGATTAGAAAACACAAAGCAACATTAGAACGTCTATCCGCTAACTGGTTAGCACGCAACAAAGGTTTTTCACTGTACCTCAGTACACATGACAATAAACTAAACTAAAGTCTGAATGTTAAAGTGAATCTGTAACATAAAAGAATAATAATCAGTATTTAAGAGATTTGATGCAAACCAATGGGATGAAAGACTGTCCGGTCCACTGGCCCAGATGGCCTGCACATTAGGGTCTTTAGAATATCTGCAAAAATAATTAATGCATTGATTGTGATCTTACGAAATTTTCTGGAAATAATTTTGTAAGAAATTATTGGAAAAATGCTGGAATCCATGATTAAAATAGTCAGATATTTAGAATCAAAGACTCAGCACAGGCCCTCCAAGTTATGAATGGCCAACTTATGGACACCCTATACAAACAGACAAGCTCCCATCAATATTACTAAATTCAAATAAAATCCAGTTTTGAAAAAGCTATTTACATGTAACTGTAACTAAACATATTTTGAGACATCAATGTCTCTTAAGGCATTTAAGGGAGTTGCTTTGAAATCTGACAATAATCATTTTGATTGATATGTGAAATTATTCTTTATTAAATATAACAATCAATAATAAATCAAGAATCTCTCAATTCCTCCTTTAAAATATCCATTAACGGCCTCCACAGCCTTCTGTGGCAATGAATTCCTCAGATTCACCACCCTCTGACAAAATAAATTCCTCCTCATCTCCTTTCTAAATGTATGTCCTTTTATTCTGAGGCTATGGCCTCAGGTTCTAGATTTTCCCACTATTCTCTCCACATCTACTCCATCCAGGCCATTCACTATTCAGTAAGTTTCAAAGAGGTTTCCCTTCATCCTTCTAAACACCAGCAAGTACAGCCCCACTGGAATCAAATGCTCATCATATGTTAACCCATTCACTCTTGGCATCATTCTCGTTAACCACCTCTGGGCCCTCTCCAACGCCAGCACATTCTTCCTCAGATATGGGGCCCAAATCTGCTCACAATACTCCAAATGCGGTCTGACCAGTGACCGACATCCACTATAAACCCACTGACTCCCATGGCTATCTGGACTACACTTCTTCCCATCCTGCTTCCTGTAAGGACTCCATCCCCTACTCCCAATTCCTCAGTCTATGCCGCATCTGCACCCAGGATGAGGTGTTCCACACTAGGGCATCGGAGATGTCCTCATTCTTCAGGGAACGGGGGTTCCCCTCTTCTACCATAGATGAGGCTCTCACCAGGGTCTCTTCTATACCCCGTGACTCTGCTCTCACTCCCCATACCCCCACTCATAACAAGGGCAGAGTCCCCCTTGTCCTCACCTTCCACCCTACCAGCCATCACATACAACAAATAATCCTCCGACATTTTCGCCACCTTCAACGTGATCCCACCACTTGCCACATCTTCCCATCTCCTCCCGTCGGCTTTCCGCAGAGACCGCTCCCTCCGTAACTCCCTGGTCAATTCGTCCCTTCCCACCCGAACCACCCCCTTGACTCCATTCAAGGACCCAAGCAGTGTTTCCAGGTGCAGCAGAGGTTCACACTCCAAACTCAATTGCATCGAGGCTCTAGATGGTGCACCAGCCTCGATTGCAATAACCAACCCTCCATTGACTTCTCATAATTTCAGGTAGTCACCTTATATTTTGCATCGCTGCTCTAGCCCTCTGTCAGTTGCTCTACATCGGTGACCCGACCAAGCGTATGCTTCCGTGATCCTTCGCCGAACGCAGTTCCTTCCGCTCATCCCTGTTTTTATATTTCGCAATAACCAACCTGATCAGCCGGTGGCTCAGCACTTCAACTCCCCCTCCCATTCTGAATCTGACCTTTCTGTCCTGGGCCTCCTCCATGGCCAGAGTGAGGACCACCGTAAATTGGAGGAGTAGCACCTCATATTTTGCTTGGGCAGTTTGCACCCCAGTGGTATGAACATTGACTTCTCTAATTTCAGGTAGTCCTTACTTTCTCCTCCCCTTCTCAGCTCTCCCTCAGCCCTCTGGCTCCACCTCTTCCTGCTCTATGCGCCCCTATGCACCATGATATATTCATGGCTGAGTTAGACTTCTGGCCTGGAAATGGGCAGACAGAACTGTGAACTGGGACAAAGATCCATTCAGCCATGACCTTGAGTAGAGGAGCAGGTTCTAGGACCTGTTTTAATGTCCTTAACCTGACTGTCAATAGAACCATAAATGGCAATAATCAGTGAATGGTTTGATCTTTGAATGCCAAAGGGGGCTTGGAGGCAAATTGTGTCTTTACAAAGGGCCAAAATGGAGAGAAGTGTAGGAATATGGGACGAGGGCAGAGAAGACAGAAAGCTGCATAGTGCCAGAAAGGAATCAAGGTGCAAATGGCCCCTTAGTGTGGTATAATTCTTCTGTGATTCAGTAAACACGCAAGTTCTCATTTAGATGTTACAATTCAAACTGTTGAAGGTTACGAACAGTAATTAATAAAAAAAACAGTTAGCACATCTAGCGCCTGAAATTATGGCAGATTTAATATGAACACAAATTATAAACTAATATAAGATGAACAATAAAATCACATAATCCAGACCTCAATTACCTACACATTACGTTTTTTTTAATTACCAGTAAATTACCTTGCAATCACCTAAATTTACCTGGGTAACATCCAGTTTCAGCAACAATTGGGTCCCAAGATACACAGTTTTCATGAAACATTGGGGAATAGTAGAATAGGCAGTACTAGATAATGAGTAGCTACTGTCCACGCAACTTTTTTTTTAGAAAAGCAAAGTATGTATTCATATTCTCACTTTAGCAGGACACGTTTTAATTGCACACTTTTTCAAAACCAATACATAAAACTGAATTTCTGTTAAGCAACAACTAGTAACTGCAACACAATATGCTGCCACTTCCGAAATTCATTGTATTATACTCAACGTCACCTTATTGTTATTTAGTTCTGTTATTAGAGGATGAAATTCTCAGCGTTAATAGTTTCTTAATATGCATTTCTCCTTTTAAATGCTAGTTTCCGCCTTAATTATTTCATGAACAAAATAAAGCTAGTTAGCATATTGCCAGGATATCCTCTTCAGCAAAATAACATGGGTACAACTAAACCAAAACTTCAAAATTATAGCACCTGAAAAATATAAATTTTGCACTTAACAAATCAAGATTAAGATCCAAAAAGTAGACACTAAAAGCTGGAGTAACTCAGCGGGCCAGGCAGCATCTCTGGAGAAAAGGAATGGGTGACGTTTCAGATCTAGAACCTTCTTCATTCTGAAGTCTGAGGAAACATCTCGACCCGAAACGTGACCCATTCCTTCTCTCCAGAGATGCTGCCTGTTCCTCTGAGTTACTCCAGCTTCTCGTGTCTACCTTCGACTTAAACCAACATCTGCAGTTCTTTCCTGCCCATTAAGAATCAAAAGCAGGACACGGTGTATAATCCATCAAGTCATTCCTAAATAATTTCAATGGATTCTTGATCTAAAGATAATATTTTATCCATTGTTTAGATCAATTCATTCCTACCATCCTAAGTGAGAATCAGAATTCCTTACTTCCCTTCAATACAATCCAGTAATGTGCTTAAACATGCTATGAGGAAATAACATCTCTGATAAGCAAGCAAAATAAAATTTACTACAAACCATTATTAACAGAATAATGAACTAAAAATTATTAAAACTATGTTGCTGTCACTCCTTCAATTAAAAGAGAAAATATTTCTACAGTTTAAAATCTAACACATGTACATGCACAAAAGAGATACTGTCTCTCAACATAAAAGGAAATCTGATTTTTTTTCAATTATAAAAGTCTGCCTATGATCAGCATGGAATGTCACAGTGACAAACACATTTTAGACCCATTAGCAAGGCAGCATAAGAATTTCAAACCATCAAAGATTCATTGGCAAATCTTCATAAGGTTCCTTTATTTATTCCAGCAATTGGAAAAATACAGTCTATAAATGTGTCTCCAAGTACACAGACAGCGTCTTTAACATTAAATCCCCTCATCTGTTGTTTATTTATTGAGTTCTGGAAAGCTCTCCACCAAACATTTTCAATTCAAAATTGAAACATGGCAATGGAAAGCATTTTGCTTTTGAGATTTTTTCATTATGCAAATTTGTAGATAATTCTCAACATCCTTCCATCTTTAACATAAATGAGAAATTAATTAAAGGAACAGGATCTAGCTTTATCGACCATCACAAAAAGGCATTGAAATGCTTTAACTCGTACAGCACAGTGGTAAAACTTATTGTACAAATGATAACTACCTTATGTAGAAGATTTTTTCTCATGTCAATCTCCAGTTATTTTCTAAACAAGCTCAAATGAGAGCCAACTTTTTTAACTGAAGAATATTTTTATAACCATATGCTAAGCATCATGTACAAACTATTCAACAATTAGTTCCTTCTGACACAAGAACTACCCAAGCAGACACCAAATTTTCCATAATTTGTATCCCATTCAGTTATAGTTGGAGAGCTGTTCAGCACAGTTTAAGATCTGTTCCAATTTTATTTTGCATTAGAACTGAAAAATTCAGATTGAGAGAAACCATCCAAGTTTCAAGGACAAGCATCTAATGCGAGTCTCTGGTTTAGTAATCAATTTTAATTTATCTTCTTTCAATGGACAGCCAATTCCCCCTTTGATAAGCAGTTCAATGCAGTGAGCTAGACAATGCTATTTTCACTCTCATATTCTTGAAAACCCACTGAAGAACTCAATGAATCGTCCAACCCAATTAAAGGTATGGGCTCATTCTACTATCAGGAGACTATACTTATTCATACGTTCATAAGTTCTAGGAGCAGAATCAGGTTATTCGGCCCATCAAGTCTACTCCGCCATTCAATCATGGCTGATGTATCTTTCCCTCTCAACCGCATTCTCCTGCCTTCACTCCATAACTCCTGACACCCTTACTAATCAAGAAATCAAGAATTGACTCGGGCGAGTTCATGCAGACATGACCCACATTCCTAGAACTGCTGAATAAAGTATCTTGTGAATTCTAAACTGAATTTATTTAGGGTCAGACTGAAGAAGGCTCTTGATCCGAAACGTCACCCATTCTTTCTCTCCAGAGATGCTGCATGTCTCGCTAAGTTACTCCAGCAATTTGTGTCTACCTTCGATTTAAACCAGTGTCTGCAGTTCTTTCCTACATTTATATATAATAGCTTTTGCTGTACATTGTTCCATACAGCAGTGCTATTTATGTATCATATTATATATTAAAATCACACTGCAGAGATATAACATGCAAAATAGAACGAATACTTGGTATTTGTATCACCACAACAAGGGAAGAGCAGAAATGAACCTCAACCCCATGACAATGAAGCTATATTCATAGTAATTATTTTCTCATGATTTGTAACTAAGTGTTAGCCACTTTTGTTTTTAATTTAGAAAGTTGCACTTTTCATCTTTAAATGACACAGGTGCATCATTTGGTCCAGCAGATACTCTTGAAGGCTCTTAATAAATTACTTCCCCATTCCACAATAGATTTGGCAGTTAGATAATTGACTTCTTTGCACATCAAAGTCTTCCCATGTGAAATTGCCTGATTTCCTTTCTTCCGGACATTAAAATATAACCTAAAAGCAGAAACACATTGGACAACTTATTCTAAGCAGTAGGCTGAACATGAAATTGGAATCACACTGTAATCTTTACCCATATGGTAATGTATTAGCTGCTCTGAAGTGAAATACAGCTGTTTGCCATACTAAGTAAAACAAATTCAGATGTACGAAGTCTGTGAAGGCCATTTTAACAACCAATTCTGCATTATAACCAACTATATCAACAATACCACAGACAAATCACCAATTCTGAAGCTTCTGCATAAAACAAAATTGTTCAGGCCTTGGAAGTTGGCTCAGTTACTATAAATTTTCATTTTTTTCCAGAGACATTTGTTAAAAATACAAAACCTTTTGAGGATTAGATATTTCCAGCATGAAACGTTGATTATTTTCCAAACCAAGTCTACATCAGAAGACAAGTACAGAATTTGTACAATGAAGCACCTGAAATTAATCACAATTAAATCATAATTTACTGCACCAATTTTGCATATTTTCTCTAATAATTGATCTATTTGGGCAGTGAATAATATTTTTGATAGTGCCTCAGTTCCTTAGAAATTGTAAGTTACTCAAACACTTCTTCACATTCCAGGAACCATTGCCCAGTTCAAAAAATCTAAAAACGGGTTCTTATTGAACCAGGCATTTTATCTACAGCAAAGCAGAGCGAAAATAAACTATAAAACTCTAAGGTACACCGAGTGTCCAGTTAGTTGATGCCAGCTGAACTTCTAAGTATCTACATTGCAGACCAAGATCAGAGGCAAATGGTAGAATCAATAAACAGTATTTTCATCGCTAAGATAACCTAACATCCGAATCATTGATATTAAAAAAATTCCATAACGTACTGCAAATTAAGCAACTTATGCAATCCAGAAAAGAGGAATCCTGCCAATTAGTGGTATCATGTCACAAGGATAAAAGTTTCACCCATTTTCCGAATAACGATAGGAGTTAAAGAACAAAAATAGTGAAGAAACAGGCAGTAAGCCATTATGACTTTAAGGTGGAAAGAGTGAAAAATGCTGTATGAGGATGTTGCCAGTTCTCGAGGTACTGATATAAAGGGAGAGGTTGAGCAAACTATGACTTTATTCCTTGGCGCACAAGAGACACCGGGATGATCATGTAGAGGTGTATAAAATCTGAGGGGCATAGACAGGGTGAATGCACAGTCTTTTTCCCAGTATAGGGGAATCAAAAATGGTACAATTGCACCATTTACAAGACATTTGGACAGATATGTGGATAGGAAAAGTTGAAAGTGATATGGAACAAATACAACCAAATAGAACCAGCTAAGATGGGACATTTTAGTCGTCATGGATGAGTTGGCCTGAAGGGGCTGGTTCCATACTGTAAGACTATGAATCTATGACTGGCAATATAACTCACTCTAAGAATGAAACTTCTACCCCATACTTATTACAATGCCGAAGAAAGCTATTTGGTTCATTAAATCCATGCCAGCTCCCAGCAATGCAATCTCATCAATCCCATTCCCCTTCAACCAATTCCCCAGTAGCACTGCAACTTAGTCTTCCTCCCATGCTCACCAGCTTCCCCTTTTCAATGTAAACATATGTGGTTGGAAACATTCAGGAGGTTAAGCAGCATCCTTACCAACTGTATCACAGTATGGTATGGCAACTGCTCTGTCTCCAACCAGAAAGCACTGCAGAGGGTGGTGAAAATTGCCCAATTGCATCACCGTTCCTCGCTCCCCTCCATTGAGTCTGTCCAAAGCAAGCATTGTCTGCGAAGGGCGCTCAGCATCGCCAAGGACTGCTCTCATCCCAACCATGGACTGTTTACCCTCCAACCATCCGGGAGGCACTACAGGTCTCTCCGTTGCCGGACCAGCAGGTCGAGGAACAGCTTCTTCCCTGCGGCTGTCACACTACTCAACAATATACCTCGGTGACTGCCAATCACCCCCCCCCCCCCCCCCCCCCCGGACACTCCTCCCACAGGAAAAACACTATGACTGTATGCATGTAAATAGATTTATTTATTGAAATCATAGTCTATGTAGCTCTTCCAGGGAGATGCTAACTGCATTTCGTTGTCTCTGTACTGCACACTGACAATGACAATTAAAGTTGAATCTGAATCTGAACCATTAGAAAAACTAACATTTCAGGTCAATGACCCTTTAATTGTAATTGTAATTGTAAATCTTTATTGTCGTTATGACAAAAAGAAAAATAAGTTTAAGTTGCAGAGAGGGTGTGGGAGAGATGGATAGGACAGTGGTAATATCTCTTGATAGGGGAAGGCCAGCCTGGGACGGATAGCACGGTGGGAGGTGATATAGTCAAGATAGCTGTGGGACTCCAGGGTGTAATGGATGTTTTTCACAAGTGTATCCACTAAGATGGATGCAGAGAGATCCCCGAACAGGGAAAAAAAATCAGCAATGGGCCTTGTGAATACAGAAGAGTGGAAGTTTGCAATAAAAATATTGACACTTTAATTCTATATCAGAATAGAAAAGAGCACCAGTGCAGTCACCAATGGACCAGAAAAAAGTTGAAAAGACTCTTCTATGTATCCAAAAAATAGACAGCATACCTATGCTAGTTTCCATACCTACATCACAAGAAAGTGTGTGGAGTTGAAGGAGAAATCATTGGTTGGGGAACAGGATTACCCAGGCAAACAAGTATATTGGTGGAAGGTGCTTCCCCTTGGGGTTTCTTTTGCCACATATGGGGTCATCTATACTGTAGCAGCAGAAGATCCAGGTCTAAGTCTCTAACTTCAGCAGATTTACCCACAATGCTCCTTGGGTTGAAGTAAACACACCAGTCCTTCAATATTCCCAAATTCATGAAGCTCTCCCTGCCTGTCCTTCCTTTGAGATCTATTTATTGTAACCTTCACTTTCTCATCAGCCCTTCTCTTTGTTGACCTGATGTTCTGGTTCCCACTCCCCTACCATTTAAGTTTAAACCCTCCCAAGTAGCACAGGCAAGCTCCCTGCATGGATGCTGGTGCCCCTCCAGTTCAGGTGCAATCTGTCCCTCTAGTACAGGTCACCTCTGCCCCAGAAGCGATCCCAACTGGTCCAAAAATATGAATTAATGTCCCCTGTACCAACTCCTCAACCATGCATTCATCTACCTATCCTATTGCTGCTCTCACCAGCACATGCACCTGTAGCATTCCAGAGATTACTACACCGAAGGTCCTGCACTTTAACCTTTCACCAGACTCCGTATATTTGCTTCACAGGACCACATCCTTGTCCCACTATGTCATTTGTGCAGATGTCCACAAAGAACCCGATTTTGTTGCCACAGAATCTCCTGTCTTTCCCCCTAACTATCAAGTCTCCTTTCACTATCGCTCTGCCTGACTTCACCCTACCCCACTGTGCCTCCAAGCCCATGCCCGGTGCCACAGACCTGGCTGCTGCTGCTCTCCCCTGAACGGTCATCCCCCTCAACAATATCCAAAGTGGGATACCTGTTTTGCAGGGGAATGGCCACAGGGGATTCCTGAACTCTTTTCCTACTCTCTCTTTCCTACTCTCATCCATCCATTCTCTGTCTGCTTCTTAGGTGTGACCACCACTCAAGAGCTCCTATCTATATCTTGCCCAAACTACCGAATGAGCCCAAGGTCATCCAGGCTTTCAACTAGATTGGCAAGGGGGTGGGATCCAATACAGGAGCGATGAAAACAGAATTTCAGTTTATAAAAATGTCCCCCACACTTCAAAGGTGAACGCTCATTTATTTCAAAGGCATATTTGAAAAAAAAAAAGGAATTATTATAAAAGCCCAACGTTTTCATCAGATTACTGATTTCAGAAGGTAATCTCAAAAAAGGAACCTGATTAGTACTTGCTGCGTTTGGATTTCCATGTTTTAACAGCAAGTCAATACTCCAGATATCTCAGCTTGTGTCATGAAAGTGAACATCGACAGTTTTATCATTGCAACTACAATTTCCAGACTACAGGCACATGTATAATTTATAACTTTCCATTAATGGACACAAAACTATCATCCCAGTCTGCCTTTTCACATTTAAAACGTTAGGCAAAATATTTTCATTTAAACACCAGAATGAAATTCATTTGATCTACCTTGCAGTATCAATCTCGCTATTTCAATTTAAACCTATATTTCCGACTAACAAATGTAAGATTTTGAAGTTTTGAAGCTTATCTTTGTTTGGCGGGAATCTCTAAAAATTGAAATTTAAAATCATATTACCAGCAAAGGTATGAAAATACAATTGGTAGATTCTCTTTTCAATGTAAAAGATTAAGACATAAAAAAACATTTAAAAAGTATCGTAAAACTCAGGCATTAATAAGCCAGTATAGAAATGGTATTCTAACTTTACAAATACAGTGGCTTCAGCAAAAGAGAGAGAGAGAGAGAGAGAGAGAGAGCGAGAGAGAGCGAGAGCGAGAGCGAGAGAGCGAGAGCGAGAGGATGAGTGTGAAAGAGTGCAAATCAGATTTAGTGAGTCACACACAGAAACAGGCTTCAGCCCACATGCCCATTACCAACCAGGAAGCCGCATCTGAGAAAGATGTCCGCACCTAGACCATATCCCTCTAAATCTTTCCTTTCCATGTACATTATCCAAGTGTCTTTTAAATGCTGTTATATAGTACCTGCCTCAACTACCTGCTATGGCAACACATTCCATATGCCCAGCACTCTCTGAATGAAAACGTTGCACCTCATGTACTTTTTAAATCTTTCCTCTCTCACCTTAAACCTATGTCCTCTAGTGCTTGATTCCCACAACTGAGAATAGACTCTGTTCATTAACCCTATCTATTCCTCTCATGATTTTATACACATTCATAAGATCACTCCTCGGCTTCCTGCACTAGAAGGAATGATGTCCTAGCCTGCCTGACCTCTCCTTAGAGTTCAAGCCCACTGGCCCTGGCAACATCTTCTTAAATCTTCTCTGCACTCTTTCCAGCATATTGGTATCAATTTGACCAAAACTGAACACAAAACTCAAATTACTGCCTCACCTATGTCTTGTGCAACTGTAACATAATGTCTCAACGGCTATACACAAATCCCTGACTGATGAAGGCCAGGTTAGCAAACGCCGCCTTCACGAGCCTACCCGAGAGAGTGAGAGAGCACAGACTTGTATGAAAATTAGCTTAGAGATGGAAATAAATAATACTGTAACCATGATTCCACAAAGGGACAGAAGATTAATCAGCAAAGAAAAATAGCAAGTTAGAAAGAAAAAATGGTGACTCTAAAAACAAAATGTACAATTTCCTCAAAATAATTATATTCTTTCTTTATTAAAGCACAGATTTGCTTACATTACTTTAAAAAAAATTCTTACGTTTATTTTCTCATGTCACTGCTTAATCCCTGAAGGTACCAAACACAAATCAATGCAGGTTCTCTTTAAACCCACATCCTTACTCTTAGACCATGTGATATACTCCTCTTTCCAACTTTTGCAATCATGCTGAGTGCATGAACAGAAAATATTTTCCATGGACTGGCAAGGTTCCGTTCAAGAGAAAGGAACACGAGTCAGTACTAGAAAACTGAAAATCACCCAGCCAAAGCTGGAGACTTACCAAACACTGCAGGGAAGAAACATCAAAACAAAAATCAAATCATGAATTACCCCCCCATCCTGCAAACAAGATCTTTCACTTATTCATCCAAACTAATTTGATTTACTTAATTAATGACCGTCTACCGCATTTAGCTCTGCATCTCAAACAGAAAATGCCCTTTTAATTTGGGTTCTCAAGGCAGCTGCACAGCAAACCTGTAGCACTCAACTTCAGCTAGTCCTTTTAAAGGTTTTTGGATGAATGTTTTATGTAAAATGTATGTTACATTTCTCAGGCCAGTAAACAAAATACAAATTAGGCTGTAAAAACAATAACTTTTTTTTGAAGTTTGTTTACCAACACTATTTATGCCAAAAACTGCTCATCACGAATTCACCTTCCTAATATTGTAGGTTTATGTTTATTGTTGTCACATGCACCAAGGTACAGCAAATTGCTTTGTTTTGTAAACTATACAATCAGATTATACTATACAAAAATACAATCGTCAAATTCAAGTAAAATGGTATAGTAAAGGGGAATATACCAGGTATAGAATATAATTCTCAGCATTGTAGCACATACGTTTCATAGACAAAGTCCAATGTCCATAATGAGGTAGAGGTGAATCAAACAGCACCAAGCTTATGGAAAGACAGTTCAGAAGCCTGATGACAGAGAGAGGAAAAAGCTATTCCTGAGTCTGGGGGGGGGGGGGGGGGGGGGGGGGGGGGGGGGGGGGGGGGGGGGGGGGGGGGGGGGGGGTTGTGCTTTTAAGCTTCTATACCTTCTGTTTGATGGGAGCAGCGAAGAGGAAGAATGATCAGGGTGAGACAGGTTTTTGATTATGTTGGCTACTCTTCTGAGGCATCATGGTGAGGAGTCTAGTCTGTGTGATAGGGCAGTCTAAAACTCTATGCAATTTCTTGTAATCTTGAGAGGTGTTCACAAACCAAGCTGTGATGCAACACGGCAGTATGTTTTCTCATGGTGCATCAGTAGATGTTTGTAGAGTTATTGGAGACATGCTCAATTTTCTCAGTCTCCTAAGGATGCAAAGGCATTGGATGTCGCATCCTCGTGGTTTGTCCAAAACAGATCGTTCACAATATTAACATGAAAGAACCTGAAATTCTCAACCATTATCACATGCCCCATTGATGCTGATTGAGGCATGTACTCCACCACACTCCTTTGTCCATACTCAAGAAGACATTGTTAGGGAATGCTAAGAACAAACAAAGTAACTTGTTCAAAACAATGCCTAAATGTATTGTACACGACAGACTATCTCTCTGTGCAATAGAAGCAAGACACATCTAATTTGGCGGCACAGCTGGTGGAGCCATTGCCTCGCAGTGCCAGAGACCCTGGTTCAACCCTGAACGTTGGAGCTTGCACGTTCGCCCTGTGTCCGCACGGATTTCCTCCGGCTGCTCAAGTTTCCTCTCATGGTCCAAAGACATACAGAATTGTATCTCTGTAAATTAACTCTGGTGTGTGGATGCGAAAGTGGGATAGCATAGTGTGAATGGATGATCAGTGGTCAGCATGGACTCGGTAGGCCGATGGGCCTGTTTTCATGTTGTATCTCCCAATTAATGAATCAATCAAATTTACTTGATCAGGCTGTAAATTCATGGTAACATCAGAATCCTATATTGTCATCAAAGTCACAGCTACAGTTCTAATTCTCAACAAACAAGTTTAGATTTTTTTTTAATGCACATCAGCTGCAGACACGTTTCCATGTAACAGAACAAGATTTCCTGCTTCCCCATTACACATGAAAGCAGTAAAAAATTTAGTCAAACAGTAGATTTGATAGACCATTTTTGGTGTGAATCCTCAAACTAAAGTATTTGAGTTTTTTAAATCTAAAGAATATACACTTATTAGAAAGAACTAGTCTGCTTAACTGTGGACATAACCTTTACATATATAATAAATCCATTTAGCTACAAGCCGTGCCTGATTGCATGAACATTCACAAGTCATACAAACCTTTGTTCTAAAAATGCTCAATACATAGCTTTAATTGTTGCAAAACATGGTGGCGTTTTCTGTGCACTATCACTTTCTTGATAAAAGTGATGAAACTTTTGATTTAGCAGTAAATATCAATAAAAACTACTTAAGAAAGTTGCAACAGACCAGGGAAGTATAATTTAATCTACAAAAGTTAGAAAACAAAATGCAGCAGTATATATCAATTAATTCTTATTTTTTACAATGCTGCATTCCAAACAACAGTGCAAACCATGTAATAGAAATTTCTGCGGCTTCCTGTGGTTTGATCCAATATCATGATCTTGATTAACACAAAGTTTTTATGATGTACCACAGTATCTTAATATTCTAGAACTGTTTGTGAGGGTTGGACAAAACAATTAAGGCACCAGGATTCCATTAATAAAAACCATTGGCATGAAGCGGAAACTAAAATAACAAATCTGAAAAGGAATGTTCATGAGTTCAAAACATTCAACCAAAAAACTTAAATTGGGAATTATATATTAGATTTTTCATACTGCTACTCTCAACAGAGCTTGCCTATCTTGATTACTCTTCTTCCCACCCTGCTTCCTGTAAAGACAATCACCTACTCACAATTCCTCCATCCACGCTGCATCTGCACCCAGGATGAGGTGTTCCATACCAGGGCATTGGAAATGTCCTCATTCATTAGGAATTGGGGGTTCCCCTCTTCCATTATGGATGAGGCTCTCACTAGGGTCTCCTCGACATCCCGCAGCTTCGCTCTTACTCCCCCCCCCCCCCCCCCCATTCGTAACAAGGACAGAGTCCCCCTTGTCCTCACCTTCCACCCCATTAGCCGTTGCATACAGCATATAATCCTCCAACTGCTTAGGTAGTTGACACCCCAGTGGTATGAACATTGACTTCTCCAACTTCAGATAGCACTTGCTTTCCCTCTCCATCCCCTTCCCTCTCCATCCCCTTCCCCTTCCCATTTCTCCCACTAGTCTTACTTCTCCGCCTACATTCTATCTTTGTCCCGCCCCCTCCCCTGACATCAGTCTGAAGAAGAGTCTTGACCCTAAACATCACCCATTCTTTCTCTCCAGAAATGCTGCCTCAACCCGCTAAGCTACTCCAGCATTTTGTGTCTACCTTCGATTTAAACCAGCATCTGCAGTTCTTTCTTACACAAAGCTTGCCTATCTCTCTGTAATCTCAAAACAATTAAATAGACCTTCAAAATCACATTTTAATGTAATTTTCACCCCTTTCAGACACAAAACACCCAGTCTCCTCTCAAAAAAGCTGACACACAAAGCTTCCTGCATGTTTAACTGGAAGATGATCACTGATCTATCAGGTCATTTTTTTTCAGTTTCAGTCGATCACAAATTGTGTTTATCACCCTGCAACCCTAACCACAATCCTAGCACAGTATCAAACTACTATGGACTTTATACTAAGGTTGCACTACGTACTATTGTGGACTGATATAGTATACTGACTAGTATAACTGATTATTTATTGTATTGTTGCATTTAATGTACCTGTAAAGCTGCAGAAAGTAAGAAATTAATTGTTCTAATCCCAATTGCACATGGCAATTAAACACTATTGACTCTTAATAAACTGTTATTAATCGTAAAAACTAATTTGGGTAATTTGGGTTCTGTTGCACTGAACAGTTGGAATCAACATAGAACAGTATAGCGCAAGAACAGGCCCTTTGGCCTACAATATCTGTACCAAACATGATGTCAAGACCATCGCTTATCTACTTGAGCATAATCCACATCCCTCCATTCCCTGCATATCCATATGCCTGTCCAAAGGACTCTTAAATGCCACTATTTAATGCCAAATACCTCAACCACCAACCCTGACAGCACGTTCCAGGCACTTACTACCTTCTGTATAACGAAAATTGTCCCGCACATCTTGAAACATTTTCCTTCACATCTTAAAGTTACACCCTCTAGTATTTGATTTTGCCATACTGGAAAAATGGTTCTGACTATCTACCCTATCTATACATTCCATGAATGTAAATACTTCTATCAGGTCTCCCCGCAACCTCCAGCATTCTAGAGAAAACAACCCAAGTCTGTTCAACAACTCCCTGTAGCTAATACCCCCTAATCCAGGCAACATTCTGATAAATTCTTGTGCACCCTTTCCAACGCCTCTACATGCTTCCTGTAATGGGGTGGCCAGAATATTCCAAATGTGGCCTTACCAATGACATATAAAGCTGTATTATGACATCCAGATTTTTGTACTCAATGCCCCCACCTATGAAACATAGAAACATAGAAATTAGGTGCAGGAGTAGGCCATTCGGCCCTTCGAGCCTGCACCGCCATTCAATATGATCATGGCTGATCATCCAACTCAGTATCCCGTACCTGCCTTCTCTCCATACCCCCTGATCCCCTTAGCCACAAGGGCCACATCTAACTCCCTCTTAAATATAGCCAATGAACTGGCCTCAACTACCCTCTGTGGCAGAGAGTTCCAGAGATTCACCACTCTCTGTGTGAAAAAAGTTCTTCTCATCTCGGTTTTAAAGGATTTCCCCTTTATCCTTAAGCTGTGACCCCTTGTCCTGGACTTCCCTAACATCGGGAACAATCTTCCTGCATCTAGCCTGTCCAACCCCTTAAGAATTTTGTAAGTTTCTATAAGATCCCCCCTCAATCTTCTAAATTCTAGAGAGTATAAACCAAGTCTATCCAGTCTTTCTTCATAACACAGTCCTGACATCCCAGGAATCAGTCTGGTGAACCGTCTCTGCACTCCCTCTATGGCAATAATGTCCTTCCTCAGATTTGGAGACCAAAACTGTACGCAATACTCCAGGCATGGTCTCACCAAGACCCTGTACAACTGCAGTAGAACCTCCCTGCTCCTATACTCAAATCCTTTTGCAATGAAAGCTAACATACCATTCGCTTTCTTTACTGCCTGCTGCACCTGCATGCCTACCTTCAATGACTGGTGTACCATGACACCCAGGTCTCGCTGCATCTCCCCCTTTCCCACTCGGCCACCATTTCGATAATAGTCTGCTTTCCCGTTTTTGCCACCAAAATGGATAACCTCACATTTATCCACATCCACATGAAGTCAACTACTCTCAATGTAGTTATAAACTTGTGATTTTTTTTCATTTTATGAAATACAAGCAATTTTATGTATCCACATATTTGGTATTTAATGCAAAAACGTTATTGCTTCCTACGCTGTAGTGGTCTTAAAATTACATTTTCCCAAACAACAGTTGGCAGGAAAACATGTAATTATTAGAGATTCTTAAAATGGGTATAATGTAAAGGAAATTGAGAGTTCCCACGGAATTAAATAACACAAGATGAATCAGGTAGAATTAACACCTTTTAATACGGAAAACTGCAGGCAAAGCATATTAATTTACAGATTAATCTCTCTGTCTAAATGTTAAATAGTGGTTAAAGCACAATAGCTTGACAAAATTGGTTTTAAATTAATAATTGTTTAAGATAAGGAAATAGAAATTAGAACAAAAAATAGGGCAGAGGAATACAATGGAGGATTTCTGGTTCTACTCTCTTCCCTTTCTCTACTTAATTCGCATTTCCAATCGCATTTATGTAGGGAAAATGCCGAGGTGAACTTGCAGATCTACTCCGTTTGATTGAATTGATATTATGGACCATCGTAGCAACCAATTGCATGCTGAAAGTGCTTGGTTATCATAAAAAAACCTGGGGTTACTGCAAAGTCATTTCATCATTGGTAATAAATAGACAAAAAGCAATTGTGATTAAAACATGATAAAACTGTCAGGTAGTTTATAAACGCAAAAGATGCCCTATCAATCAAGACATTCACGCCAATGCAGCTCTTTACCCATTTCCTGCACTGTCCATTATAAATCAGAAATGTGTAGCGGAAATTGGGATTAGGTGAATCACTAGGATTTATTCATGGAAATCATATTTGGTAACAAACCATGTTCAATTAGTTCTAGATTGTTTGGTGGGATATTACAGATGATGTTTTTTTTTAATTCTTCCAAGGTACACATCAGCTTCTGACCGCCTTAACTTTTTGAATATGGTTCATTATTGAATATTTATTTGTCACACTTTCACCTTTTCTGTGAATGGTCCTAGAGTAAAACATATATTTTCCTTTGAAAATATTTCTAAAAATAATTAACTATCACATCAGTCCTTCACTCAAACAACATCTTTGTCCCAAATATTCCCATCCTATGACAATTAGATTTTTATGCCATTTTAAAATCAGATCCTTTTTATTCTGCATATCTTAGTGGCATTACTATTTAAGTATGGATGAAGATCTTTTATAACAATTTCATTCATGTAATTTCATGAGTCTGTAATAAAAAGTAAGCAAGTAATGGGCCTATCCCACTTAGGCGACTCATTAGACGACTGCCAAGGACTAGTTTTAATGGAATTCACCTACGACACCTGCCGGCAACCTACGACACCTACGTCAACCTACGACAGCAAAAATTGTCGCCACTGTCGCAGAAAATTTTTCAACATGTTGAAAATTTTGCTGCAGTCGCCTGGAGTCGCCCAAAAAAAATCGCCTAAGTGGGACAAGCCCATTAATTGCTGTGTATTGTGCCATGTGGAAGTATAGCACACAATTTACACGCAGCAACCGGATAGGACAGGATAATCTGTTTAAGAGAGACTGATTGAGGGATAAATATCAACTAGGCTATTGGGATAACTCCTTTGCTCTTCTTCAAAATAGTGCCACAAGAGGCATGGTTTTACATGAAAGTTTAGTTTTACATTTCAGCCAAAAAGACCACCTGCAACATCACACCTTTCTCTACCCAACTCCACCAATCTTAAGGGTCCCAAACCTAAACACCATCTATTTCCCTCCACAGATGCTGCCTGGCCGGTTGAGTTGATCCAGCTTTTGTTTTTTTGCTCAGAATTGCAGCATCTGCAGTCTCTTATCTGCACAACATTGCACACAATTGGTACTATAAAGAAGGGTTGCAACCCAAAATGTCACCCATTTCTTCTCTCCAGAGATGCTGCCTGTCCCACTGAGTTACTCCAGCTTTTTGTGCCTATCTTTGGTACTATAAGGAACTGTTTGTTATGTCAAAATCTTTGAAAACTTTTAATTGCAACTTTCTAACTCTCAGTTACACCAACTGAGCTGTAGCTGACAATACTTTCCTGTCCAAAAGCAATTTCATTTCAAATCAAATTGGTTCTATAATTTATTAAGGACATCGATTCCACCAGTTATGGAGGTTCCTTTCAGGTGTCTATTTCTACTTCCAAGGTTCTAAATATCTACTTTTCATTTTGCTTTTTTTTTAAATTACAGACTATACCAAACTGCCCAGGAACTGAAGAAACAATTAGGTACCTGTATCAACTATTTGGTTGGTCAAGAGTCATTTGCAGGCCAGATAAAGGAAGGATAGCATATTTTCTTCCTGGAGGGTCTTGGTGAACCAGACGAGCATTTACAGCAGTATAACAGTTTGCTGTTAATTATGCTCGTTTTCTCTTCAATTCCAGTTTTTATGTTAATTACTGGAATTGAAATTCCACAGCAGGCGTGGTTCAATTTGAACTCGTCATCAAATTAATAATCCAGAACATTTTCCACTGGCCCAGTAACATAAACATCATACACTATAATCCCCATGCTGGCTCATTTCATCGGTCTACACCCCCCTGAAATGCTTTACTGATGGTTGCAGCATTGTAAATTGATACAATATAATAAAAATGTTATTGATGTTAATGCAAAGAGCACCAATAACAAATTCCTATGATAGCATACTGGTTCAATGCTCAATCCTCCTGTAGCATTTAGCAGTGTGGTGGAGGAAAACAGGCTTAAAAGAAAATGAAAGAAATTAATAGCACCAAAGGACAAAGGTAATAGACTCGCAACTGTATATGTGTGTACAGCATAAAAAAGTGAGCTCCAGCTGTAGGATTAATCCACATTGGTATCGTTGAACCAACTGACTAAGTATATGTACTGTTTAAATGATATCACTAATTATGAGCCGTCTACTTGATTACTTTTATGTAGTTGCAGAAAAGGTAAGATATACAAGAATGAAATAATCAAAATGCTATGGGACTATATTGTGCATCATGTACATGCACCTTTGATATCAGTGACTGCAGTAGAATGGAGAACTTTCATTGCACATAAGTATACTGACCATACGAACGCTAATAGTTTTTGGAAAGATGGGGCAGCACTCTTGAACACAATGCACTGAGCACTTGCAGAGAAACACAGGCAACACTGGATGGGGATGGCAAGGCTTCCTGACACATGCGCTGGAAATGAGAGGAAAGGGTATCTTCTGCAGAAATACAAGAACATTGCATTCAGGGAAAGGGGGTTCATTAATACAAGGTGCAGCTGCAGCTCAATCAGGGAAGGGCTTTGCATGAGCAACGTGCGATGCAGGCAATCCCGACAGCGGGAGCATCAGGAAAACTGTGAATGTAAAGAAGCCCACACTGCAGTGGAATGTGGGAACGTGCGACTCAATAATATAGGCGACGGGACAGTCTGTGCATGTGCAGAAGCACAACGAGTAGCGGAAAGACCTTGTACCTTGTGGAGCAGGAATACCACATATCCTCCACAAGGTGCATGCGAAATAACACGGGATACTGTGAAACCTGTGAAGGGGTGGGCTGTTCGTGTGTAAGGACAAATAATACAGTGGAGTCAGGGAAGTGGCGATGTGTGCGTGATGCAGCAACACGGAGTTGAAACGAATAGCACCAAGGGGTGGGCCGTGCATGTGGATGAACACGGGGAGGGGTGGGATATGGGACGGGGAGCTGTGGGATAAGGGACGGGGAGCTGGGGATGCAGCGGGGTGATAGGGCTCCGGACATGACTGTCCACGTGTGGGGTCACAGGAGCGGAGGTGTGGACGGTGCATGTCCATTCGCTGAAAGTTTCCAACTCATGCACAACAAGCAACTCGTTCCGCTACATGAAACCAGCTTACGTGTTGACTGTGAAGGAAACGGCAAGACGTGTGTGTGTGTGTGTGTTTGTGTGGACACAAGGACACTCCTGGAGTAACAATTCGGAATTTAGGCCTGCGGCACAAAACCCACGAATGACCAATGTTTTACTCACTTTCGTTTTAATGAGGAACCCCCCGCAAGCGCACACTATCCGGTAACGCTGGGGCGGCCGGGCATGTAATCTAACGGCAGTGCGCGCACGCTTTTTGAATCCCTGCTCCACAGTTG
This sequence comes from Leucoraja erinaceus, assembly GCF_028641065.1. Lineage (NCBI taxonomy): Eukaryota > Metazoa > Chordata > Chondrichthyes > Rajiformes > Rajidae > Leucoraja > Leucoraja erinaceus. Next base: position 49,567,241 of record NC_073381.1, read on the forward strand.
ACAGATCCTCGCCCGCTCGCCAATAAATAACCTTTCCCACACTTGTGCGCAGCTGCGGCCCGCAGCGCATCGCAGCGCACCCTGGGAACTGTAGTTCAATTGATGGAGTAACGTCGCTGTGCGTGAGGCTTGACGACAACCCCCGGCGCGCAGCGTCACGACGCAAGGGACTACAACACCCGGCGCGCAGCGTCACGACGTAAGGGGCTGCTGGCGCTGACGTAAATCTGCTCCATTTGGGCGGGTCCGTCCCGCCCACCTCGACGCTGATTGGTGGACGCCGCGCTGTAGTGTCTCGTCCGGTGAATGGACAGTTGGGCTGTCAATCAAAGAACGCGCTGGCTGGGCTCGGCTCGGTCTCCGCTTTCATCGTTCGAGCGCTCCCGAGCGAGCGGGGAGGTGGTGACGAGCTGCTCAATGTTGCCAAAGTGACCACGAGTTTCTCACACCATACCTGCAACAGCATTCTTGAATTTCCGATGAACATGCATGAAATTTGTTTGATTTATTCAGTCATGCAATCCGCACGCACGTCACTAGAAGGCTCATTTTGAAAGGAAAAGCTCTGGGGAGAGTACCTAGTAAAATGTTACTTATTCATCATCAGTAGTTACAATCGAAACTACAGGATGCTTTATCCTATCGGGAGTTGTGTCAATTATGGTGCTCGTTATCATGTAATAAACTTGGAAGGTAGCTTGGATATGTTCTATTTGTTAAACTGAGGAACGGTTCAAATAAACGGTATTGGTATAATTATCTGAATAAAAGAGTAATATTCAATTTAATTAGCTAATACAAGGCAAATAAATGTATCCAATACAACGTTTTGCCATTACGTTATATGCTATAGATCATGTCCCTTTGATGAATACTTCTGAAAAAGCATGTCGTTTGAAGTTGATTTAACAAGAGTTTGCCAGTGCCAGATTACTGACTTGCTAAATAATTGCTTCCTCACTCTAATTCAAGCTTTTGTACGTTTGAAAGTTATCGTCAGGCTCACCACTAATATGCAGCAACAGGCTGGGGCTCGGTTAGTTGTGTCAATCCGTCCAGTCCTCCAACCCATTCATGTTTTTTAACTTATTCTCGTAAAATTAACCCATAGTTACTCTGCGCTCCTCTCAATTTAGGAATTTAGCAGAGAGTTTAACACATTCTGAAAACATTTAAATACGCATTGTCGATGTGAACTTCGCAGGACAGCTGTATTTTTTTTTAAACCGCGGCAGAAACTAGAAGTCGTCTGCCTCCTAACACTTTTTGAGGAAATAAATAGTGAAGAAAGCATCAGCGGGCTTTGATAGGCTCGGATCACAAGTAGGCGTTTGCACTTTTTACGATTGGATATGTAAATTATTTTAATAGAGTTTTTTTCGCGAAGCCTTACTCTGGGGCAAGCTTTATAACTTTCATTCATTCACGGAAATGTTTTAGTGCGTAATCTCCAGCCGCTCTCTGAAAACTTTACCCCAAACCCGCCTCATCAGCTTGAAGGAGAATACTGTACACATTTCTGTAGACATCTGGGGCAAGAAGCGCTGCTGGAAAAGTACTATGTGACCGTCTCGATTTCGCATTTTGCAAGGGAATACAGAATATTTAAACTCGTTGATGACTCCTACAGTCACCACGTGCTCTTTGATGTCTCATCACCGCTCACTTTTTTCATGACCACAAACTTGCTTTATAATCCCAACCTCCGTGAAACCACCAGTTGGAAACTGTGGCTTTTCCCTCCTCTTGATCGCTTTGACCACAGCGTGGATTTGACATTTTCTCCCTAAAGACTGAAATTCGGAATATAGTCAGAGGAGGAAAAATCGACTTTTCTGAAAAAAAAAGGCTGTTTTGTATTTTAGAGGGGGAGCCAAAAAAATAAAGAAACTGGACAGAATTGAACTGAGTGTCAATAACGGATATTAACTGGACACATTGACAATTTGTGGCTACTGTAAGCCCCTAATCAAAGTGTTGTGATGCGTATTCCCGTAGATCCCACTACGAGCCGGCGTTTTACTCCACCGTCCACCACATTACAAGCAACGGGGAAAATGAGCGATGTAAGCGGGATGGTCCCTCACCAGGAACCAGGGCCCGGAGTCGGAGCAGCCGCGACGGCGGCGGCGTTGAGCAGGTCTCTGATCCGGCCTCATGAGAACCGAACCATGGTGGATATCATTGCCGATCACCCTGCAGAGTTAGTCCGAACTGACAGCCCCAATTTCCTCTGTTCTATCCTGCCGTCACACTGGAGGTGCAACAAAACCTTGCCTGTGGCATTTAAGGTAAGAATTTTTATACTAAACACTAGGGTCGGAAGAAAACATTGTAAACTTATACCGATCCATAAAAATGCTGTTTAATATAAATGAAGGCTAACATTTACTGCAGATAGAAGTGCACTTAAGTATATACTGACAGATTGTAATGTGCAATTGACTAATCAAAGCATTGTATTTTAAATTTATAATGTTTTAGTTTGCTGAGTACACAGTGCCAACTTTTTGAACTTCCATATTATATTTTAACACCGATGAAGACTATAAAACTGGTGAGTGCGCAGCATTTTATCTGTTGCATGCGGCTCATGTTTTTTTTTAAATAATCTACTTCTGAGCACAGGGCAGTGTGTAAATCTTTGTGGTGAAATATAAACCTTTATTAATTGTTGCATAAATTTATCGATTTTTGAACAATGAGCATAATTGTGAAAACTTCAGTGTCAGGAGATTGACGGTAGCATGGGATCAGTTCATTTCTTCCGAAAGAGCTGATTGTAAAGTTGCGAATTAATTATGTATCCGAAGCCTCTAATTGCCCGTTGCTATGATGATGAAGAGTCACAGAAATTGTGAAATAAATAGTTGAGACCACATTCGCACATTCCTGCAAACAAACAACAATCGTGCTCTTTGTGCAACAAAGTACATCACAGTGTAGGTTAATAATTATTCTTAGTTTAAAAAAAAACATTAAGAGAATAGGGAACAAATCCGCCATTTAAGAAGCGATCAGAAAGGGACAATATCCATCATTAAGAACTGTAATGTAAACCAGAGCTGCCCTACTGATGGCTGAGGTTACCCCATCCCGTCCGCCCTGGCCTCCCGAGCTGCCTGCCTGGGACCAGTAGCTGGTAATCCACGGTAATGAAGGTGTGCCTTGCTCTCTGACAGGTTGTTGCCCTGGGGGATGTTGCTGACGGCACTGTGGTCACGGTCATGGCCGGCAATGATGAGAATTATTCGGCCGAGCTCCGCAACGCCTCGGCGGTCATGAAGAACCAAGTGGCTCGTTTCAACGATTTACGCTTCGTGGGCCGGAGTGGAAGGGGTACAGTAATTTACCTTGATTTAAACTTGCCATCACTTTTAACAATATGCGCCGGTGTGAGAGATATTGCTAAGGAAGCGGACGTGATAACATCTAGACTTGATGCCGGAATAGAAATTATTGTTACCAGCATTCGATTTTAAACAATAACAGCCCCATTTATGCATCTGCCTTCCCTGTCATCCGATTCATTCACTTTCTGGTAGGTAATGTGCTTGTCCTGTCACTTTCTCAGTATTATGGCCATTTAATTTTGCTTTGCTTTGCTCACCAGTTCCTCTGTTATGTTCACACTTTAGGTCTGTAGTTGAATTAGGTCTGTAATCTATTTTTGTTTTGTTGCAAATACGGCGAGAAGAGCTGCAAGTACCCTGTAATAAAATAAGACATCTTTATCGATGCTCGTCTCCCGCTTAACGCGCGAACGGGTCAACAATCATTATGGGCATTACCCCATCCTGAAACACGTACATGAAAGATGGCAGATTCCATTTCACTTTAATTCTTTACAGTGATTTATTTTTCTTTTTGTTTGCAACAGACAAACAATAAGCAGTTAAAACTTTTCTGAAAGTAATCTTGAAAAGAGGGAGGAAAAGAGAAAAGCTCCAATTATGCTAAATTTATGTCTTCAATAAAAAAGTAATACGTTAAAGACTCGAAGTCAATACAGAATCCAAACACATTAGCTGAATGTACCTGAAAAAAATGTTCAAAAAGTTCAAAGAAATCATGAAGGAGTGGTGTACCCAGTTTTACTGTTTTGCTTTTCTCTTGGCTAGTTTCCCAAAAAGTATTTTTTTTTCCTTTTAAAAAAAGACTAACTGCTTGCAGGCTTTTCACGCATGGGAGATGAAGAAAGCTTCTTTTGATGAAGTGTAATTATGTCCAAACAGACTTGACCCTTTTTTCTTATGTTCTTTGCAGAACAAACCCCTGCTTTGCTTTGAAGCAGAAGGTTTGTTTCCAGCTCAGAGTGTGCCAAAGGCAGGAAGAGCTGCAAAAGATTTTTAAGTCAAGACTTGTCTTGCGAGATTCAGTTCAAGAAGAGGGAGATGAGGAGATAAGATCATTAATTGAATCCTATTTCAACTGAACATTCAGAGAGCAATCACCAACAGATTGCAACCAGTGTGAACATAAGGAAGTGAGTGTTCAAACCACTTATTCACTTAGAACAGAGTTACCTATTAACTGGTCCTAATCAGTAGACAGATATTAGCTGACACAAATAGAAGATAAAACCTTTAAACACATACCTAGTAGCCCCCAAAAATAGACAATGAGATTACCTTGGATGATCATGAAGTGATCTGAAAACTGAAACCATTAAGGATATTCAAGTAACAGATTCATGAAGGCAGAATATTTAAACTTTAAAATACAGACAATTTGAAAGCTTTCTATTACAGCATGCTAATCCTTTAAGTAAGATATAGACATTAGGACCTGCCAAGTGCACAGTCAGTAATTCAGCTTGAAACAGTCTGTTCTGATTCATTCACTAGTTTGTACAAAACCCTGTACTGATGCAAAGTGATGACTGTTTTATTGACTCACTTTACAACGCCCACCTTTTCCTGTCCTGAAGCATTACTGCACAAACTGCTATGGAAATGAGTAACAATTCCATATCTAACTTATTACATATGTGGGAATGTCTGCTCAAAAGGTGCAGGATTTTGCTGATACAAACCACTCTTTTTTTCTAATACCCCTGCAGCATTTTACAAATTGTGGAGCTACTGTGTAGAATTATAAAATATATTTTAATAATTATATTTATAGTTACACACATCCATTTATCTACAATGAATAAAACATTAATATTTAGAAAAATAATTATTGGAAGTAGTCTTATTTGGAGGAACGCTAACAGTAGGTACTAAATTTGTAGACAGTAATATAATCAGTTATTGCCTATCCTTGATGTGGAATGTAAAAGATCAATTGTATCACTTATGTGGAAAAGTAATGATCAATATATATTCTTGGTCCAGTGCTTTGGATTCCAAATTTAAAAAAAAAATTGTTTCAAAAATGCTGTTAAGGCATTAAAGTTTAACGCTGTCGCAACCTGATTTGAAACCAGTGAATTACTTCTGAACCACAATTACAGTTGCACGGACCAAGATCCCAACAAGTGAGCACAGATAAACAATTTTGTGTTGGTTGCGTTGATCTGAGTGAGAAATGTTGACAGCATGCTGCTAATTGAATAGTGTTTTAAAATAGTTAATTATGAGATTGTATGTATTTAACTTGACACCTGCTCTGTGCATTGTGTAGGGTTTTTTTGCATGATAACTGAAAGATTGTTAGGGCCTGTTTGAATATCCACATTTGATGACTTCACCCAGCACCCGTTGTCTTAACGTAGCTTAGATAGACACAAAATGCTGGAGTAACCCAGACTGAAGAAGGGTTTCGACCGGAAACGTCACCCATTCCTGCTCTCCAGAGATGCTGCCTGTACCCGCTGAGTTACTTCAGCTTTTTGTGTCTATCTACAGTTCCTTCTCACACTTTTAACTTCGCTTACTTGTACTGATTTTCACCACGTTTAAAAATAAAATACTGCACATATGGAAAATATCCACTACTGTACATAACATTGGCACAATGCCACAACATGAGCAGGTGGAAATCATTCTAATGCATTTTGTAAATGAATGGCAGATTTTGCATACCTCCTGTAGTGAAAATTTCAGTAAAGTTTAATTGTCTTGAGGCATTCATTGTCAGCATTTACTGTTTTCTTTCTAAAAAAAAGTGGATTTAATTTAAGACAGTATTGAATTACTAGGCCTTGTTTATTATGATGTAAGGCAACCATTTAATAACAGCTTCAGTGTTATATTTGATAGATTCTGTCATATCTCATTAATTATCAAGGTGACTATTGTCCCCTTAGACTTTATAGTATCTACATTTAACAGTGAATACTCTATTTACACCTCCCCTCATGGATGTATTTTTCTCTATAAAAGCTGTCCTTTCAGAACCATATACATAACCATGCCATTTTAAACAGGTTTTCATTGTTGGCCTAATTTTTCGTGTTTCTCCCCAAAATTCCCTTCCCAGCTCATTTTGTCCATGTTGTGCTGCGTTTCCATTAAACTACTGACTTTCCCTGGCATCATTATTTGCTGCTGTTTTAAATGTGGTGGGATATATTCACCTCCAATTCAAAGCGGATGGGTTGATTGACTTTCTCAAATATTGACATTTAGCGTTTTAAGCAACTCCACACTTCTGCTGCAATTTCTACTTCCTAACAAAAATGATGAAACGTCCCTCACGTAGACATCTTTGGAACCAATAACGTCCACACTCTAGAAATGCCTCTTAAAAGTGACTGCTTCCTTGACATTTAAAAAACTTACACCTCTGGTCACTAATTCGTGAATTTCCTGCTTCTGCAGTTTTCTTCTCTGGTTTGTTGCTGTGATACCTAAACGTGATTAACTTTTCATTCTGTCTGATTATATCACTGGCTGCCAGGGATGCCCCTTAAGCTAATGCCTGACAGCACACAGTCTTGGAAACATGAACTCAATGCCATATAAATCACTGCATCTTTGTGGGCAGTTTCCATGTGTTCAGCAGCAAATACAATATTTTTCAACATTGACTGCATAATGTAGATCATTATACAGCACTTGTTAAATTCAAAAGAGGTTTACACTCATTTTTTCCTAATTTGTACTTATTTTACATTAAAAACTGTTAGATAAGTTATCCCTCCAATGTTTGCATTTTACATCAGGATAATTTTGGCCCTCCTCTTCTTATAGCATTTTCAGCATTTATTATTCATTTTGAAGATGAATGTCATTAAAAAAGGTCACATTATTCTTTACATTAGCTGTGAATGGCTAGAGCATTCTGTGCAGATACGGTTCTCGAGTGTGTAATAATGTGCTTTTTTAAAAAAGGACCTGAATTATGCTATTGTGATGAGAGATCACTGAATTGAAATACTAATTCTCTCTGTCAAATCTTTCTGCTTGCTGTTGAACATTTTCAGCATATACTGGTACTTAATTCATATTTCCGGTTTGCAAAGTATTTTGCTTTTACTATATAAATACAATGATTTGGAAAATTCTTCTTGCTGCATGCATGAAATGTGCAATATAATGGTAGCTGTGTCTTGTACTCAGCTTCAAAAACGTAGCTCAGCTGAAGTAACTGAAACTGAATATTGGAAGTGGAATCTGGTGCAATATTGAGCAACACAAAATAAAGATGACTTTTTTGTGCCATGCCTTAATTCTGGTATTAAGTTATTTGTTTCCTCAACTTGAAAATAAAATAAAGTGGTACTGATATTGTACTTTGCATAGCTTCAAGATGCCAAAAAGCACTTTTACAGCTAACAACGTACTTGTAAAATAGACTTATCATAAAGTAGAAAACATAGCAGCCAATTTGTCCCCTGCAAGCTCCAACAAATCAAAATGTTTTAATAACAAGATCATCATCTTCAGTGCTGTTGCCTGAGAGAAGCACAGTGACTAAAATTAGAAGTAGAAATTTTCTGGTCACCATATGTACTGACATCAGTTTCAAATTAGCTTTTTGTCATGTACACCAGGGTGCAATGAAATTCTTTGTTTGCATGAACAGCACAAGAGTACATAGTATACATGTTATTTATGTAATGGAATTTAAAGAAAAGCACAATTTTTTCCAAAAAAAATTCTATAAACAGTCTAAACTGCGTCATGGGAACCATGAAACTACCAGATTATCGTAAAAATCTGACGTTCTTCAGGGAGTGAAATCTGTCACACTTACAAGGGACTCCAGACCCACCAAAATGGTTGACTGACTGTTGCGCAGCTAGTAGAGCAATTGCCTCAGAGAGCCAGAGACCTGGGTTCGATCCTGACGTTGGGTGCTGTCTGTATGGAGTTTTCACATGCTCCCCGTGACCGCATGGTTTTCTCCATGTGCTATGGTTTCCTCACATATCTCATTATGTCAGGGTTTGTAGGTCAATTGGCCTCTGTAAGATTGCCTCTAAGATTTGCCCACTTGATGCAAAAGTAGGATAACATGGAACTAAGTGTGAATTAATGGTTGGAATGGACTCAGTGGGCCGAAGGGCCTGATTCATGCAGTACCATTAACCAAAAATTTGAGATGACAATAAATGCTGTCATTTTGAGCGGAATACATATCCTGGCAACAATTAGATTTTTTTTTAAATGCACTTTGGCAATTTATAGCATTTGGCAAATGCTGAAAATGGATACACTTCCTCTGATACATGTGAATGAATATTTTAGCTGTTATATTTTGCTCTTGCATTTCACCACAAGCTTTAAAAAATGGCAGTACATTTTATCATGGCTTTTCTCTTTAAATGTCTTCATCTTAAAGACAATTTGTCATATTTCCAAGTTCAATTAAATTAATGGAGTGTTATACCATCACGACATTAGATCTATATTATCGCTATATTAACAAATAAAAACAGATGCTAATTTACAAATGATGGCACAAGATAATGCTGCAATACAAGTACAATTTATTTACTTAAACTGAAACGTCAAAAACAAGATGGCGGCGCCTTGCAGTAGCGGCCTCTGCAGTCCATCTGTCTTTTTAAGGACTCACCATCGTGGAGCTGGCTGGATTCGGAGCGTGAAGAGCTGTGGTGGCGCACGGCTAGAACCAGACTTCGGAGCTTCGGAGGCTCCAGCTGTAAGTCTGTGACATCGGGAGCTCGCGGGTCCATCGTGGGAGACCACTTTTCGGAGCTCCCGCATCGGCAACTCCCGCCCGAATTGCGGGGTTGAAAACGACCCGGAGCAGGGCCTTACATCGCCCGGCGTGGCCTTAACGGTCGTGGGACTTGCCATCGCCCGCCGGGGGCTTTAACATCGGGAGAAGAATGGAAAACAGGGGAGAGACAATGACTTTGCCTTCCATCACAGTGAGGAGGAGATGTGATGGATGTTTGTGTAAATTGTGTTAATTGTGTGCTTGTTTTTTTTTCTTCTTGTTGTATGACTGCAGAATCCAAATTTCGTTTGAACTTCACTTGAGGTTCAAATGACAATAAACGGTATTGTATTGTATTGTACTAAATTGCATGCAAAGCAGATGCTCATTGACATTAATATAGAAATCACGGTGTCAAAATCTCATATTTCAAGTAAAGATCTTTCAAACAAACTGACTGGGATTGCAATAACCAGTGTAATTGTTTATTTAACATTACTTCATTATAATGCTACAAAATAGTTTGTGGAATTATTATTGATGAGAGGATAGGGGATAATAACCACGTAAGTAAAAATCAATTTACTATATTTTCCAGGTAAAAGTTTTACATTGACAATCACAGTATTCACAAACCCACCCCAAGTGGCTACCTATCACAGAGCTATCAAGGTTACAGTGGATGGGCCCAGAGAACCTAGAAGTAAGTGCAATTTGCTCATGTTCATTACTCTTCTGATTTATGCGAACAATTACAGTAATTTCGCTTGACCAAAAGTCAAAATTATAAAAATATTTAATCACGTCAGATCAATGGTTCAAGATATTTCTGGATTTACCATTAAAATGCTGTATCTTTCTTCTAAATCAAAAATACTGTTAAATTAAATCTTGATTTAATTCTTAAATTCTTCAGATTAAGTGAAATCTTGCATTGAATTGTTAAATCCTGTTCCTTTCCACCATATTTCGTCTTGGTGTTCAGATGGGACATCAGAGATTAGCTCACCTTACATAATTTTCAAAACAATAGGTGCCTTATACCTCAGTAAATCAGTGTATCTTTCCAAGTTCAATTCAATTTATACTAAAGGTGGACAATAATTGAATAGATCAAATATTACTAACTCCAGCCTGTTCTGAGATAATTGTTACTTGAGATCAAATACTTCTTCAATGGTGAGTTTCATATTTTATGGCAAATTGTTCAAGAATTAATATTGATGGCAATTAAAAAAAAATTATTACATTGATAGTTTCAAAGGTTGAGCTATGATATATCGATCTCTGAGCCATTCATACAGGCTCAGTTAGCTGATTTTGGCAATTTCTGTAGTGTCTTGAGTAAAACCCAAATTGTGAAATGTGCTTGAAGTACATGTGACACTTTTTTTCTTGGAATCAATTGCTGGCACTCATTATCAAGGTTTGCAAGAAAAGCACGGACAGTTGGTGGAGTAAGTAGAACAAGGTAACAAATGCACCTGTTATGCCCAATTTATGATCATGGTTTTAAACATTTTGTAAACTGATATCGGAGAGAGGAACATAACTTGCTCTAACAATTTTACTAAATCCTAAACCATCATTGCAAGTTATCAAAGTTTAATTTAACAGTATTTATGATACCGTAGGTCATTCTTATAAATCTGAACATATGAGGCAATTATAAATTGGCCTGACTTGTAGGGGGTGATAAGATGGAAACAATGAAGTATCCACTTCCTCCTTAATACCTTTACATATTTAAAATGATTTTAATATTAACTGTTCTACAAATTAGATTTTTGCCCTATACTGATAATGTAACTGAATCAGCGAAATGTCAATGAAAGTAGGTGCCCACTTGATAACCCCAATGACGTGTCTGCCTAGCCTTTCTCAACATCGGAGGTGCATACGTGAGTGCAGAAGGCTCCCATCACCATCAGGAGTAAATTGATATTTGGCACTTTGGACTTTTAACATCTAGTCCTCTGTATTTGTAAACATTGAGCAATACTGTATCATTAATAAACTGCAAGGGTAATTTTACTGGTTAGTAGTGTTTCAAAAATCTGCCTTTTGTTTCATAAGCCATTATACAAAAGAAGTCTGAAGATAGGTTTTTAACAACAATCCCATGATTTCATGATTAATGCAACAGATTTTAGGTTTTATTCCAGATTTCCAGATTTGAATTTTTTATTTGAATGTAATCTTCTCAGGTGCTATATTGTGATTTGTACTCTATTCCTGGACTAGATACTAACTCAGTAACTTACTAATGGGTACAATATCCCACCAATGATACATTTCTGAATGCAGGTTAACTGCCAGGGAAAGGCTGTGGCTGAGTATAAGCTAATATTTGTGAATCCATGTAGAGTACACCTCTCTATATGTCAGCATGAAAGCCAGTATTGAAAAGAGCCTGGGTAAGATGGTTTAAGAGTATATAGCAAAGTGATTTTCAGTTCTAGAGGAAGCATTAAATAAAAAGAATTATGTCTAAAGTGATGAAATGGAAAAAAAGACATCACTCCCTTCAAATGAAAAATAAAAAGGAAATATCCAAAATTGCAAATTAACAATGTCAAGCTTCTCATCATAACCTGGCACCGAGGGCAAGATCAGGCCCTATGCTGAAAGCAGAGCACTCATCAGAAATAGACACAAAAAGCTGGAGTAACTCAGCGGGACAGGCAGCATCTCTGGGGAGAAGGAATGGGTGACGTTTTGGGTCGAGACCCCTCATAAGAGATTAGGGTTTAGGACCTGTATATTTCAGTGGGGATGTCACATGCTTCTCTGTAAACTGTGATGAAGAAAAATATTTCTGCATTAGACAGGTGTGAACATTGGACACTTCCAGACAGAAATGCAAAATACTCTGAGTAATATGAAGTGAAGGCTATTGACAATATTTTCTTAAGGTATATCAGCTGTGAAATGTATTATGGTTTTAGGGTGGTCCTATATACAAGGTACAATGAGATTTCAGAGTGCTCCAGGGCATTGCTATTTATCTTTCCAACTGACAAAAGCAGATAAAAACATGCAATGCTGGTTTCATAGGTGCTCAAATGTATTGCAAAATACTGTGTATAAGGTTTCAAAGAGTTATGTATACCTGTGTGTGATCCAGCAGGTGAGCAAGAGACTATAAGAGCAGAATTAACTTCAAGCTTGAGAGAGGTCTTCAGCTTCAGCATTTCCTGCTGTGTGCTGTCCTCATGCCTACTTAAAGACAAGCAAGCACCTGCAATCCCAAGGGCCTGCTCCCTATTTATATGCATACTATTCTGGAAGGTTGCTATAAACTCAGGGATTACATGCATTGACCCGATTATAATCTATTCTCTGTGTTTTGGAAATGTCCTTTGCATTGTAAGGTCTGAGTACATTGTAAGAAATGAGTTGCAGTTTGCATTTATGCATGTTGGAGTAGCCACAGTAATTTAAAGCATTTAAAGAGGCCTTGAGTTGGTAATAAACAAAGAGTAAGAGATAATGAAGAAATGCTTTGTATTATGTACACCAATGCTGTATTTAACTGTAAAATAGTATTGGATATTTCATAGCTTCATTTGCTGACAAGACAGTACGAGGTTATTAAGACAAATGATAGGGATGGAGGGATGAGTTAATCAGATCATAGAGTCATATAGTGTGGAAAGTTGGACTGAACTTGCCCATGTTTCCACACTATATGCCTGTGTTTGGCCTATATCCTAAACTATCCTATCCATGTACCAGCCCAATTGGCTTTTAAATGTTGTGATAGTACCTGCCTCAACTACTTCCTTTCACAGCTTGTTCTTTATACCCACCTCCTTTTGGGGAAAAACATTGCCCCTCAGGTTCCTATTAAATCTCTCCCTTCTCCCCTTAAACCTATGGCCCCTGGTTCTTGATTCTCCTACTCTGGGTAAAAGGCTCTGTGCATTTACACTATCTAATCCCATCATGATATTATACATCTCTATAAGATCACTCCTCATCCTCCTGCACTCCAAGGAATAAAGTCCCAGCCTGCTAACCCTCTCCCTATAGCTCAGACCCTGGAATCCTGGCAATATCCTCGTAAATATCCTTTACACCCTTTATGTCTTAACAACATCTTTCCTTTAAAGGGATGATCAAAACTGTACATAATACTCCAAATATTGCCTCAACAGTGTCTTGTATAAGTGTAACATAACCTCCCAACTTCTATACTCAATATTTAGACTGATGGAGGTCAATGCGCTAAAAGCCTTCTTGATCACCACCTACATTATGACGCCAAGTGACTTGTGACATCAAGGAACTATGTCCTGCATTCCTAGACCCCCCACCTCTGCACCCTGCCATTCACTGAGTAGGTCCTGCCCTGGTTTGACTTCCCAAAGTTCAACACCTCGCACTTATTTGTATTAAACTCCATTAACCATTTTCAGCTCATCTGCCCAACTAATCAAGATCTGCTGCAATTTTTGATTACCTTCTGTCACTATCTACGATGCCACCCACTTTTATGTAATCTTCAGACTAGCTAATCACGATTTATATATTCTCATCCAAATTGTTGATACAAACAGCAAAGGGCCCAGCATTGATCCCTGAGGCACACCACGAGTCACAGGCCTCCAGTCTGAAACACAACCTTCTACTGTCACCTTCTGCTTCCTTCCATGACGCCAATTCTCTATCCAGTCAGCTAGCTCTCCCTGAACCCCATGCAATCTAGCCCTTCTGCCCCTGCCCCTATCTACCTTATCAAATGCCTTACTAAAGTTCATATAGACATCGTCTACCGCTTTGCCCTCATCAGCCTTTTTAGTTACTTCCTCAAAATCTCAATTGGATTCGTAGGACATTATTGCCCATGTACAAAACCATGCTGATTCTCTCTAATCAGCCCCTTCGTTAGACCTCCCCTGTCTATCCAGAGGTGGGGAGGTTTATCGAAGGGCTCAGAGGTCTTACACCTGGATAGGTGAAAGCTTGAACACCAACAGTAGAAGGGTTAAAATTAGGAACAGACTCATATCAAGTTCCCAAGGCCAACACTGGAAGACCACAGAAATCTTGGAGGCTCAAAATATAATAGAGATAGTGAGAACCTAAGCAATAATGGGATTTGAAAATCATAATAAGAATTTTAAAACTAAGACTTTGCTACAGGCCAATCAGTAGAACTAACATGGGAGAACAGGACAATGCAAGACAACTCATGACATATCCTAAGCTTATGTGGGGTGGAAGATAAAAAGTAAGCCAGAGAATGTTAGAACAGTCAGAAGAATATTTACTGCAGTTGTGGATGAGCTATGGAGGAGTGAAAATATACAGCAGCTATTTGCCATAAATAGATATACCTTGGCAACATGTCTGCCACCTTCTACATTTGCATTCTTTTGGCAGCATTCATCTTGCCTGCAACCGTTTCCCTGACTTGTTGTGTCTGTGTTTTCCGTGAAGAGTGCAATTCAGACCGAAAGCACACTGTCTTCCTGTACTTTAAATGCCAACTTCCATAAGTAGACAAGAATGATTGCTCACAATCCTTGCAGCTCCCCTGTGTAATAGGCAAGGATGCAGAGTGCAATTGGCTCTAGATCCATTTAAATGAAGTTTAGAAACTGATTACTTGCAAATGTTCCATTAGACAATCTGCTTTGAAGTGGGAACCGATACTAATGAGACAAAATATGCCACTTCAGGATATGAGGTGTGAACACCACAAGTAAGAACAGTGGCAGAAAATATGCGGGGTGCATTATTTACATTTAATATGGGGAAAATAGGTTTCTAACAAATTCAGTGTATAATGACTTGCCTGGAGTAAAGGCATTTTACATGCTTCAATCTGCATGCTTAAAAATGAAGCCAGGTCTACTTCAATATGAGGAAGATGATTAGAAAGCTGTTATGACTAACTCACACTTCACCAGATAGTCTATTCTTTCTGTGTGAGGCTGAATTTAGGGTTAGAATCAGTGCTGACATTTTTGAAGAACAGACCCTTGGTCCTGAATTCCAGCTTTGCTCCAGACATAACTAACTTCTTTATCTTTAGCAGAGAGGATCAGAAACCATCGTATCTTATTAGACAAAAGACAATAGGTGCAGTAGTAGGCCATTCGGCCCTACGGGCCAGCACCGCCATTCAATGTGATCATGGCTGATCATCCACAATCAGTACCTCGTTCGTGCCTTCTCCCCATATCCCCTGACCGCTATCTTTAAGAGCCCTATCTAGCTCTCTCTTGAAAGCATCCAGAGAGCCAGCCTCCAGCGCCCTCTGAGTCAGAGAATTCCACACTCACAACTCTGTGCGAAAAAGTGTTTTCTCGTCTCCGTTCTAAATGGCTTACCCCTTATTCTTAAACTGTGGCCCCCAACATCGGGAACATGTTTCCTGCCTCCATACCTTTAATAATCTTATATGTTTCAATAAGATATCCTCTCATCCTTCTCAATTCCAGAGTATACAAGCCCAGCCGCACCATTCTCAGCATATGACAGTCCCGCCATCCCGGGAATGAACCTTGTGAACCTACACTGCACTCCCTCAACAGCACGAATGTCCTTCCTCAAATTTGGAGACCAAAAATGCACACAATACTCCAGATGTGGTCTCACTAGGGCCCTGTACAACTGCAGAAGGACCTCTTTGCTCCTACACTCAACTCCTCTTGTTATGAAGGCCAACATGCCATTAGCTTTCTTCACTGCCTGCTGTTCCTGCATGCTTACTTTCATTGACTGATGAATAAGTACCCCCAGATCCCGTTGTACTTCCCCAACTCGACACCATTTAGATTGTTGAGAATTGTGATACGATTGTATTTATGACTGTAGATTGGCAATATCTGGTAAAACGGGTAGCTTGGATACTTGTATTCTTTGGCTTTTTCATTGAGAAAAAGGTTTACCCACATATTCCACTTAGTAATTATTTCAAATCGTGCACCAAAATAATGGTCTGGCTGATGGCTGTTGCTTGTGTGGGCTGATATTGATGTAGAGGGTCACCACAGCAGTTGAGTCTCATTTTCCTCTCTAGTGGAGTGTTTTCAGTTTTATTTTCAACTTATTTCATGTACCGCGTGATATCTGTAGTTTTTCAATGTTATTGTCTTTTCTAAGAAAAAGAAGCAGGTGTTGGGCATTTCAGTCACAGTGTCATGAACTTGCTCGGTGCTTTTCCCTGAATTACTATACCAATGAGCTATACTCAAAATGTAACAATCCCCAGATCAGTTTTCCATCTGTTGACATGTGATCTTTTTAACTTCACACATCAGCAACAGATCTTTTATCCCCCCCCCCCCCCCCCCCCCCCCCCCCCCCCCCCCCCCCCCCCCCCCCCCCCCCCCCCCCCCCGCCACTATCTGCTTCCAGGTAAGTACTAGTACAGCACAGGTGCTATTTTTAAAGTGAAAGTCCCTGGCACTCCCTCTTGGAAATACTTCTTAACAGCGAGTGACTATTGTACGCTAAAAGATTAAAAACCCTCTCAATCTTATAATTGCTGTATTTACCTTTGAACCTTTTTTCCCTTGAGCTTTGATTCATCCTTGTTTAAAGGCCTGTGATAGTTTGTTCAAAAGAACCCAGCAGATTAATAGGTACACAAAAATGCTGGAGAAACTCAACGGGTGCAGCAGCATCTATGAAGCGAAGGAAATAGGCGACGTTTCGGGCCAAACCCCTTCTTCAGACTGATTAATCTCTGGATTGCTCAATTCTCTCTTTCTGTCTGTTCAATGTTTTTTACTTTAATAGATAGACAGACAGGAAATGATATATTTGTTTATGCAACCTTTGACACCTGTGCATTGGGTAAGAACGCTTACAGCATTGACAGTATTTCTGAAACAAAGAGCACATCCATAATTTTTAATGTAAATCGCATAGATAATCAACAAGCTTCAAAATTTCCCATTCCCTGCTCCAAAATGACATGATGCTAAAAGTAAAGGAATTTTAGAATTTCTTCTTAACTAGCATGGCAGATGCAGTATAATGTGGATAAATGTGAGGTTATTCACTTTGGAGGCAAAAACAGGAAAGTAGACTATTATCTGAACGGTGGCCGATTAGGAAAAGGGGAGATGCAATGAGACCTGGGTGTCATGGTACACCAGTCATTGAAAGTAGGCATGCAGGTACAGCAGGCAGTGAAGAAAGCAAATGGTATGTTAGCATTCACAGCAAAAGGATTTGAGTACAGGAGCAGGGAGGTTCTACTGCAGTTGTTCAGGGCCTTGGAGAGACCACACCTGGAGTATTGTGACAGTTTTAGTCTCATAATCTGAGGAAAGACATTCTTGCCATAGAGGGAGTACAGAGAAGGTTCACCAGACTGATTCCTGGGATGGCAGGACTTTCATATGAAGAAAGACTGGATAGACTTGGCTTGTACTCGCTAGAATTTAGAGGACTGAGGGGGGATCTTATAGAAACTTACACAATTCTTAAGGGGTTGGACAGGCTAGATGCAAGAAGATTGTTCCCGATGTTGGGGAAGTCCAGAACAAGGGATCATAGTTTAAGGATAAGGGGGAAATCTTTTAGGACCAAGATGAGAAAAACATTTTTCACACAGAGAGTGGTGAATCTGTGGAATTCTCTGCCACAGAAGGTAGTTGAGGCCAGTTCATTGGCTATATTTAAGAGGGAGTTAGATGTGGCCCTTGTGGCTAAAGGGATCAGGGGGTATGGTGAGAAGGCAGGTACAGGATACTGAGTTGGATGATCAGGCTCAAAGGGCCGAATGGCCTACTCATGCACCTATTTTCTGTTTCTATGTTTCTTCCAGCAAAATAGCAAGTGAAAATCATATTTTTTATAACAATGTGAGTTAGCAGTTGAGATAAGGAACAACACAGGAGGTTTAAAAGGCAGCTGTTAGCATGAGGCCATGTTAGTTTCGCTTCCAAATGAACAGCAGAGTAGGAGGAGCGCGAGTGTTTTAAAAAGCAGCATTTAGTGTCCCGGAGTGACTGCTCTAGGTGGTATATCGAATGAAGGCAGGTACTGGCTATGTGGTCCATTGGGAGCGACCATTTTGGGAGAGGCTCTGTATTGAGGTGCAAGTGCGTTGTTCAAGGGCAAGTACTGAAGCTTTGGCGCACAAGTCTTCAACGTTTTGGGTGAAGGCAAAACAAGGTAAGGTCTGTTTTCCTTGGTTTTAGTGCAGTAGGGATGACAATTAGGGCACTGGTATGCTCCCGAATTATACAGAAAATCAGGGAAACATCTAGTGTCGTTGAGAACTACACCTGTGAGAAGAATGTCCAGCTACAGTCCTTGACTGACCATGTGAGGAATCTGGTGCTGTACCTGGATAATCTTAGGATCGCTAGAGTTACTGCCTTACAGCGCCAGAGACCCGGGTTTGATCCTGACTACGGGGGCTTGTCTGTACGGAGCTTGCATGTTCTCCCTGTGATCTGCGTGGGTTTTCTCCGAGATCTTCTGTTTCTTCCACATTCCAAAAATGTACAGGTTTGTAGGTTAATTGGCTTGGTGTCAATGTCAAATTGGCCCTAGTGTGTGTAGAATAGTGTAAATGTGCAGGGATCGTTGGTCGGTGCGGATTTGGTGGGCTGAAGGGCCTGTTTCCTCGCTGTATCTCTAAAACTAAAACGATAAATTAAAACCTAAAGCACAGACCAATAGTAGATAGGTGACCACCAGGAAAGGGAGCAGGCAGAGAGTGCAGGCCATTCCCCACAAAAATAGTAAGCCATCTTCAATAGTCTTGGTGGGGATAACCTGTTCACAGGAGAGCAGCAACAATCAGGTCTGTGGCACCAAATACAGAGGTCAGTACAGTGATGATGCATATGTTTGTCACTTCTTTACATTCTATAGCATGTGGTTTAACATCCACCCTAAGTACACTATACAAGGAACGGGATACATGAGCACAAATGCACTCAATGCAGAGTAACTGCCGAGGTCCAGATGCTTGGAGGCAAGGGGCTTAATGCCGTAATTATGCTGTAATCATGTATGCTCAATTATAATCAAGTATCATCTTTCCGCTAACTGGTTGGCAAACAACAAATGACAAATGCTCCTCACTGTACCTCGGTACACATGTCAATAAACTAAACAGTAACTATAAATTCAGTTTTAGATCCCCAGGTACGGGGGGGGGGGGGGCTACTCCAGCTCAGTGAGCTTTGCCTGAGCTGCTTCTATCATTCCATCAACTATTTTAGCTACCTCTTCTGTTAACACTAAGGATATATAAGCTTGTGCCCAAAGTCTTCTTGTCCTCAACACCTTTCTCAACATCTTTCTCCATCCTACAATTTGTTAGGTATTTCCAAAGCGTATCTGTTCTTCCCAATGGTCCTGTCATGAACAGAATGATTTCCATGTTGCTTTTCTATCCATTTGACTAAAATGTTTGCTGGAGAGTAACTGCACATTTTTATGGCCAGGAAAGATTAGAGCAGTTACTGCACAACATAACTGGGCTAACGGCTTCCTTCCTTCAAATAATATGGGTATTTTACATAGGACTTTCACTATTATCTTGTCTGTTTCCCATTGATTTTGCAATCCAGCAAGCACCAGGGGAAGCACACTGGTCCCAGTGTTGCAGCAAGGCTTATGTAACTATTTTTCTTCCATATACAGTGTTTTTAGAGTTAGATTCATACAGCACAGAAACAGACGATTCAGCCCATCAAGTCCGTACCAAACCATCAACCACCCATCTACACCGATCCTTCATTTTATTCTCCCACATTCTCATTTACTCCCCTTTGATTCTACTCGTAACCAACTGGGGACAAATTACAGGGGTCAATTCAGCTACTGACCTGCATGTCTTTGGAATGTGGAAAGAAACTGGAGCACCCGCAGGAAGCCCATGTAGTCACAGGGAGAACGTGCAAACTCCACAAAGTCAGTGGCTGAGATCAGGATCGAACCCGGGTCTCCAGAAGATTGAGGGGGGATCTTATAGAAACTTACAAAATTCTTAAGGGGTTGGACAGGCTAGATGCAGGAAGATTGTTCCCGATGTTGGGGAAGTCCAGAACAAGGGGTCACAGTTTAAGTATAAGGGGGAAATCTTTTAGGACCGAGATGAGGAAAGCTTTTTTCACCCAGAGAGTGGTGAATCTCTGGAATTCTCTGCCGCAGAAGGTAGTTGAGGCCAGTTCATTGGCTATATTTAAGAGGGAGTTAGATGTGGCCCTTGTGGCTAAAGGGATCAGGGGGTATGGAGAGAAGGCAGGAACAGGATACTGAGTTGGATGATCAGCCATGATCACATTGAATGGCGGTGCAGGCGCGAAGGGCCGAATGGCCTACTCCTGCACCTATTTTCTATGTTTCTATGTTTCCAGCGCTGTGAGACAGCAGCTCTGTCAGCTGTGCCACTATATTTTGTTTAAAATCCTCAGTTTCTCACATTATTTTGGGATCTACCTCAAGAGAGAACAATTGCCCTTGTAAATGGCTGCAGGCATTTGAAAAGGCAGCTGTGCTTTGATCCCGAGCTGTTAATGAATAGAAAGCAGCAATCAAATCTGGTACTTTCCCAGCTCTGATAATGAGCAGACTCTTGAAACATCACCTGGTATAGGATACATCAATCTGGATCTGTGCAACTTACAAATTTAGCTGCGAGACTTGGGAAATATCAGGCCCTTGGTTACAATTTGCATGGTGTACACCTGGTGAATAAATCAGAAGGTCATACAATTGTCTCAAAACTAAACTGTGGAATGTTATTCTGCCTAAAGCTATATAGTCATCACAGAGTCAGAGTCATAGAGTAAACCACCCCCACCCCCACCCTCTCCCTCTCGGCCCAACTTATCTCTACCATCCAAGATGCCTCATTTTCATACATATTTTCCAACAAATGTTTTGGGCTTTTCTCCACATATTCATTTTTATGGTGATCACATCACCCAAATTATTACCAATGATACTTTTGTTTAAGAAGGAACTGCAGATTCTTGGTTCTTCTTGGTTTCTTGGTCCTCCAAAATATTCCAAATGGAATTTAAACTGGAGATGCTGGAAAATCGAAGGTCGACAAAAATGCTGGAGAAACTCAGCGGGTAAAAGGAGCAAATTAATAAATAATATTATTAAAATATCAAGAGGGGTAGTTAGTGTGTGTGTTTGTGGGGGGGGGGGGGGGGGGGGTTAGTGTGTGTGTGGGGTGGTTAGTATGTGTGTGACACCGCAGGCCACTCCCCCCCATCCCCGCAACCACGCGTTGAGGGGACCTGATCCAACTTGGTCTAGTTAATTAGAAAAGCCTCATGATAAGTACCCTGGTTATGTTCATTGACTATAACCACACATGAACAACACGTGGGCCTGGTAAATGTGACTGCTATTAAGCATCAGTTGAAGTCTGGGAGGATAAGGGGGAAGTCTTTTAGGACCGAGATGAGAAAAACATTTTTCACACAGAGAATGGCGAATCTGTGGAATTCTCTGCCACAGAAGGTAGTTGAGGCCAGTTCATTGGCTATATTTAAGAGGGAGTTAGATGTGGTCCTTATGGCTAAAGGGATCAGGGGGTATGGAGAGAAGGCAGGTACAGGATACTGAGTTGGCTGATCAGCCATGATCATATTGAATGGCGGTGCAGGCTCGAAGGCCCGAATGGCCTACTCCCGCACCTATTTTCTATATTTCTATGGTTCTATGTCTCCAGGAGAGGAGAATTGGAAAATAAATATTTTTGATATCTGTGTATCATTGGCCTGGTAACATAATATTTGAATCAGACTATCTTTGCCACAAATACATATGTGACTGTGATCATACATTTAATAGCTGAATCTTTAGAAAAATATTCCTTGCCAATATAATGTCCAAAGCCTTAGTCACATAGTTCATATATAAAATTGTATTTATAAAATTGTCTGAATGAAAAGTTTCCTATAAAGAGTTTGATGCAAAGGTTGGCTTTACCACTGAAGAGAGGAAACTAATTTTACAGGTTTTCTACTATAACCATATAACCATATAACAATTACAGCACGGAAACAGGCCATCTCGGCCCTACAAGTCCTTGCCGAACAACTTTTTTCCCTTAGTCCCACCTGCCTGCACTCATACCATAATCCTCCATTCTCTTCTCATCCATATGCCTATCCAATTTATTTTTAAATGATACCAACGAACCTGCCTCCACCACTTCCACTGGAAGCTCATTCCACACCGTTACCACTCTCTGAGTAAAGAAGTTCCCCCTCATGTTACCCCTAAACTTCTGTCCCTTATTTCTGAAGTCATGTCCTCTTGTTTGAATCTTCCCTATTCTCAAAGGGAAAAGCTTGTCCACATCAACTCTGTCTATCCCTCTCATCATTTTAAAGACCTCTATCAAGTCCCCCCTTAACCTTCTGCGCTCCAGAGAATAAAGACCTAACTTATTCAACCTATCTCTGTAACTTAGTTGTTGAAACCCAGGCAACATTCTAGTAAATCTCCTCTGTACTCTCTATTTTGTTGACATCCTTCCTATAATTGGGCGACCAAAATTGTACACCATACTCCAGATTTGGCCTCACCAATGCCTTGTACAATTTTAACATTACATCCCAGCTTCTATACTCAATGCTCTGATTTATAAAGGCTAGCATACCAAAAGTTCCTTACCATTTACCATGTACGTCCTATTTTGATTTGTCCTGCCAAGGTGTAGCACCTCACATTTATCAGCATTAAACTCCATCTGCCATCTTTCAGCCCATTTTTCCAAATGGCCTAAATCACTCTGTAGACTTTGGAAATCCTCTTCATTATCCACAACACCCCCTATCTTGGTATCATCTGCATACTTACTAATCCAATTTACCACCCCTTCATCCAGATCATTGATGTACATGACAAACAACAAAGGACCCAACACAGATCCCTGAGGCACCCCACTAGTCACCTGCCTCCAAACCGACAAACAGCCATCCACCATTACCCTCTGGCTTCTACCATTCAGCCACTGTTTAATCCATCTTGCTATCCCTGCATTTATACCCAACAGTTTAACTTTCTTAACCAACCTTCCATGAGGAACCTTGTCAAAGGCCTTACTAAAGTCCATATAGACAACATCCACTGCTTTACCCTCGTCAATTTCCCTAGTAACCTCTTCAAAAAATTCAAGAAGATTAGTCAAACATGACCTTCCAGGCACAAATCCATGTTGACTGTTCCTAGTCAGACCCTGTTTATCCAGATGCTTATATATATATATTATCTCTAAGTATCTTTTCCATTAATTTTCCCACCACTGAAGTCAAACTAACAGGTCTATAATTGCTAGGTTTACTCTTAGAACCCTTTTTAAACAATGGAACAACATGCGCAGTACGCCAATCCTCGGGGACTATTCCCGTTTCTAATGACATTTGAAATATTTCTGTCATAGTCCCGGCTATTTCTACACTAACTTCCCTCAATGTCCTAGGGAATATCCTGTCAGGACCTGGAGACTTAACCACTTTTATTTTTTTCAAAAGTGTCAGTACTTCTTTTACTTTGAAACTAATAGTATCCATAGCTACTCTACTCGTTTCCCTTACCTCACATAATTCAATATCCTTCTCCTTGGTGAATACCGAAGAAAAGAAATTGTTCAATATCTCCCCCATCTCTTTTGGCTCTACAGATAGCTGCCCACTCTGTCTCTCCAATGGACCAATTTTATCCCTCGTTGTCCTTTTGCTATTAATATAGCTGTAGAAACCCTTTGGATTTACTTTCACCTGCCAAAGCAACCTCATATCTTCTTTTAGCTTTTCTAATTTCTTTCTTAAGATTCTTTTTACATTCCTTATACTCCACAAGCACCTCATTTACTTCATGCTGCCTATAATTATTGTAGATCTCCCTCTTTTTCCGAACAAGATGTCCAATTTCCCTTGAAAACCAGGGCTCTTTCCAATTTTTACTGTTTCCTTTCAACCGAACAGGAACATAAAGATTCTGTACTCTTAAAATTTCCCCTTTAAATGTCCTCCATTTCTCTTCTACATCCTTCCCATAAAACAAAATGTCCCAGTTCACTCCTTTTAAATCATCTCGCATCTCATCAAAGTTAGCCTTTCTGCTAAGTTAGCCAATCAAAAATCTTAACCCTAGGTCCAGTTCTGACCCTCTCCATAATTATATTGAAATTAATGGTATTGTGCTCCCCAACGCATACCTCCGCATACCTGCACTACTAGTTACAAGCTAACATTATTTCCTTTGGGATTTTGTCAGTTAATCATAAGCTACAGGAGCAGAATTAGGCCATTCAGCCCTATTCTGCTATTCAATCATGGCTGGTCTATCTTTTCCTCTCAACCCCATTGCCCTGCCTACAACCATCTTAATCAAGAATCCATCAATCTCCACCTGAAAAATATCCATTAACTTGACCTCTACAGCCTTCTGTGGCAATGAATTCCACAGATTCATCGCCCTCTGAGTAAAGAAATTCCTCCTCAACTTCTTTTATTTTGAGACAATGGCCTCTGGTCCTAGACTCTCCCACAAACGTTCTCTCTACACCCACTCTATCCAGGCCTTTCACTATTCAGTAAGTTTTACTGAGGATTCCCCCTCATAGAGACTAGTACATTCTCTGTAGAATTTTAGTATTTGTGTCTGATACTGATGAGTAGTTCTCTTTTACATAAGGCAATGGAATAGTAATCTGAATTTTCCTTGCAAAAGACGATTAATTTTGGTAACTGAATGTGTTGGCAAATAGTAGCCTTCATCCTTACTCCAATTCTATGGGATCTCACTCGGAAGTGGCAGTGATCACTTTGGTCTTTTTTGTCTTTCCCCACAAACTGCTAGGTTCAAGGTAATGTTGTGCATATAATGCCTCAAAACTAGTTTCTATCATGGTTAAAATATCTGGACATATAACAAATAGACTATCTCTGACATAGGTTTTCTGATTTTCAAAAAGATGTGTACATCAGACTGATCTGAAACCACATTGAGGTTGATTTGGCAGTGTATGTATCTCATGAAGATGCCTGACCTTACAAGGCTTAATCATACTAACTCTTGATAATTTTGAAATGGTAAGTTTTGTGAAATGAGGCATTCCAAAATCTATTGGAATACTGCATTTTGTCAGTTCCCAGTGTAGTAATTTTAGTGGAAATTATTCAGAAGTATTTGTACTTCTCTAATTCCAAAAACAAATGTTCTTTGTGAATCATTTTTGCTTTGAGCAGAGACATTTTGAAAAAAGTATGTAGTTCCAAAGCTTGTTTGAAATATTAGCAAGTAACATATCGATGAAAAATTATGACACGTTTGGTTAATGGTTTAATAGTGTACAGTCGCTCTCTGTTGCAAATGTTTCCTGTTACTGGAAATAACCCAACTGAACTACAGCCTTCTTGAACCTTCAAAATTATGGCAAAAAAAGTTTAAAGGAAAACAACCAAGTGAAATGACTGCAACAGCTTTCTGTTAACGAGGAAGTGCTTGCAACAGAAGCTTCCTGCTTTCAGCCACATCATCAAACTGAAGGAATGATGGTGACAGCTCAACTTTCAAAAGTCCAGATCACCCAGAAGCATTAGTGAATCAATCAATCAATCAAAAACTGAAAACAATATCAGGCTATCTTTCTGTTCCACTGCAGTCTGAATTTGGATCCTTTGCTTTTCTACAGGGGCAATAATCCAAATTAAAAGAAACAATGGTTTACTCACAAAGTGTTCTGCCAAGGCCTATGAACGACATGCTCCTTTGTTGTAAAGAAATATAGTACATTTAGCAAGAGTGACATTGTTGTGCCCACCAGCTGTGGGCTGTAAAATAGTTTCCTGAGATTTTTCCAAGGAATAACAGTTTATAAGAAATATTTTTAAATATGATTAAAGAACTTCAGCATGTGTTGATCATAGCCAAAAAAGCTGACCAAAATGATTTCATGTTTCCCAGAATCTATTGCATTCAACAATCTATTTCAGAGTACTTAAATGATTTTGTGCAAATTGTTAACATGTAGTATTCTTAAGCAGTGTGTAGTTTACCTTCAATTCTCCTGGAATTCTCTGCCTCAGAGGGCGGTGGAGGCAGGTTCTCTGGATGCTTTCAAGAGAGAGCTAGATAGGGCTCTTAAAAATAGCGGAGTCAGGGGATATGGGGAGAAGGCATCAACGGGGTACTGATTGGGGATGATCAGCCATGATCACATTGAATGGCGGTGCTGGCTCGAAGGGCCAAATGGCCTACTCCTGCACCTAACATCTATTGTCTATTGTCTAATTGTTTTGGTTCACATGGCTCTTTATTTTACAAAAAATGTGTGACTTTTTCTAGAATGGAACAGAACCAGAAGCAACAATCTTCCATTGGCCCATTTCTGCAAAAGCTTTATGAATTTATTGCCCAATATTTGTTAAAATGATTAATGGCTTTAGAAAGCTGTTCTAGTGTGCATGCCACTTTTGTAGTAATGGATTTTCTCTCCAACACCAAAGTATTTTAACCACTAATGGGCCAACAAAACAATACTAGTATCAGTAATAGTGACAGATACTCCATCCTTCTTTATGTCATTTCCAGAAAATGACGTCAGGATAAACTATTTTATTGTAATGATTCTCACGTTGCATTTGGGGTAATTATTAGTTATATATTTAAGGGGAAGCTGGATATATGAGAAAAAATCATGTAATAAAGAGGAGTGTGGCTTAAAAAACTTAATTATAGGCATAGAACAGTTTCTGTTGTGCAAATACGTTTGTAGATACCAAAGAAGTTCCTTAAACCATATTCCTAAAAAACAATTTGTCTGGCTATTACTATGTTGTTATTTGTGGAAAACTAACATTGCACAAATTAGCTGCAATGTTTCCAACATTATAACAACACAGGAGCTCCCTGGGTTACAAATGACCTGACCTACTGATACTGTATTTTACTTTATGGAAATTCTCCCCCACACATTTGAAGCATTTTTCAAGCTAGTAACAATAATGATGAAATGTTTCATAGATTCAGCATAGATAGGCTCTTGGGCCAATAATGATCAATAAATTCATAAAGCTTTTGCAGAAATGAGCCAATGGAAGATTGTTGTTTCTGGTTCTGTTCCGTTCTAGAAAAAGTCACACGTTCCTGACTCTTCTATCGATGCCCTAACCGATGAAAGCAATTTATTTGTGTTGTCATTTTCAGGGAGCTGTGGACTTCAACTGCAGCATCCAACTATAAATCAATGCTGTTAAAGGTCTTGCTATTAATTAAATATTTTTCCCTTTAGATTCAACCCCCTTTATATTCCTGAAAGGCTCTGTATGATTTCAATTTTCGTAACCTTATATATACTTTCTTTATCTTTTTAGCCAAATTTACAACTTCTTTGGTCATCCAAGATTTCCTTGCCTTGCCATCCTTATCTTTCCTCCTTACTGGAACATGCTGGTCTTGAACTCTAGTCAACTGGCCTTTAAACAACTCCCACATGTCAGATGTGACATACTCCAATGACAATGGCTCCCAATTTATTCTCCCTAGCTAATAAGGCTGTAATCTGCATTATCCCAAGTTCGTACCTTCCCGCAACGTCCAAATTTATCCTTATTCATAACTATCTTAATATTTATAGAGTTGTGATCACTTTTCACAAAATGCTCTTCCATTGAAACACCAGTCACCTGGCAAGACTAATTTCCCAATACATGGTTATACATATCATGACTGAATGCAGATCATGTGCCCATATATAATTAAAGTTAGAGAGATTGATACTACATGAAAACCAAGTCCACATTAATCTAGACTAATCCTGCACAAATCTAACACAACTTTATTCTCTCCATATTATTATCAACTGTCCCCAGATTCTACCACTCACCTACACACAAGGGGCAATTTACAGCTACCAATTAAACTACCAACCCACAAGTCTTTGAGATGTGAGAGGAAACCAGAGCACCCGGAGGAAAGCCACATGGTCACAGGTTGACCGCACAAACCCACACACAGACAGCAACCCAAGATCAGGATTGAATCCGGATCTCTGGCAGTGAGGCAAGCTGTGCCAATGTGCCACCCTGGGAAAAAGACTATGAGCGTTCAGATTGCCCAACACTCTTATCCTTATTCAACACTCTTACTCCATTAGTTTAATTATGGATATTGTAGGGGTAATTATTCAATGAAATTAAAGAATTATGGAAAGGGTGTGCAGAGCGTTATGATGTGGATCACTGTAAAAATAAATTGAATATTTCTGACTTTAGGAGAAATTGGGGTAAGGACAGTTCTCAGCTATGGAATGCTTGTGTAACACAGGAAGTGCCTGTAACCACATTTCAAAATGTTAACTGGCTGTTAATTAGTTCAGCACATCCTGGCATTATGAAATGCATTATTGCAATGTTGTTGCTTTTATCTTTGTAAAAATGTAAAATAAAATTGTAAATTACTTCTTAGAGAAATCAATAAATACATTAAAGGACAGGGTTATAAAGAAACAGAGCAGGTATCACATACAGTAGCTTAATTGGGTAAATAGTTATTTCACCTAACTGCTGCGATTATAGTAGATTACCTATAATTATAATCATTATCATCATCGTTGAAAACATCAACGGGCACGGTGCCTTACAATGCTATGTACGACAGTGATCGCAACTTCTCCTGAAGTGTGGATGGCCGTTCGGTCGCTAGGTGCTCATCCGCTCTTTGACAGGTTTTGTTTTTGGTCCTGCTGGGGGTCCACAGACCTCTCCTCACCTGGCAAACCAGGTGGGGGAGACGGTTTAGTCGCCGACTATCCGACCATGGAGCAGGTAACACGGGATTACATGGTACCTGTGACAGGAGGAACTCCCCCCCCCGACCTTACCTGGTAATTCTAAATTGTTGCCAGTTTAATTCTAAACTGGCAGCAATATGGTCAATTATGAAGTGCACAGAATGGTAATGAATTCAAAACATTATTTTGGCAGTGCATTCAAGATAATAGAAGTGTTTCATTATACAGGTAGTTAATGTAAATGCCTTTACAAAATGACCAGTCAACGCAAGACATTCAGAGGGAACTGCTTCCATTTTACTATTAATAGTGCTGGAGCACAACAGAAAGGGAGATAATCCCGTTTGTGGGATCTATTACATTCTAATGCTTTGCATAGAGTCAGAGAGGCTGACTGTTGAATTCTCTGAAGACCACATGGCAGAATAAGGACTGAATAATTGATGGTATTGCAGCAGTATTGCAATGTGTTATTAAATGCTTAGTATGAAGTTGCTTTTTGTTGTCTTTTGAGAAATTAAAAAGCTGGTATGAAGTGACATACAGATAATGTAATGAGCAGCGTGTACTGGGATTGGATTAGGCCCAGTAAAAAGAACCAAGGCCTGCCACTGATGAAGTTGCGTGAATTGATTTCACACTTTTATCATAAATACCAGGCATAACAACAGAACTGAATTTGAACTTGAATGTGAGCATAACTTTTTAGAATTCTACTTCTAAGACTTGATTTCAATTGCCACAGACTTTCCTTGTCCAACTTCTGATTTTCTGTAGCCAATTGTTGGCCAAAAAAATTCACTGTTTGTATCTACGGTACCTGAGTAATTGATCCAATCTTAAATATGCTATGATCTCATCCGAGTGATTTAATGTTCTGTAATTGATCAGCGGAGGCAATATTTGATGAACTGGGAGCAGATTTACAGGGCTCAGTTCAATTCAATGCTGTGTGAAGGTTGTGGATGGCAAGTACAAATAGGACTCAATCCTGTGTTTTATGCTAACAACCTAAAACAACTTTCTCCTCCATGAAGATTTCACTGTATGTATATGTTATCTATTGGACATACTGCTTTTTGTTTAAAAATGAACTACAGGCAGAGAAGTGTTGTGAAAATTCTAGCAATGGTGAATAATGTTGCAGAGGAAATGCTAGGAAAATAAAGTAGTGCTTTAGTGGAAGCAGGAAGAAGCTACTATCAATTATGAATGAAACGCTGTCAATCTGGTGATTTCATAATGATTGATACATAAAGCTTGAGGCCATTTCAAGGGCTGGGGCTGAGGTTGAAGAACCATGTTGGAATCCGATTCACTTCAGCTGTGCAGATCCTAATCCAGTCTCAAGTAAGGTCTCGACCCAAAACATCACCCATTCCTTCTCTCCAGAGATGTTGCCTGTCCTGCTGAGTTACTCCAGTTTTTTGTGTCTATCTTCAGATCCTAATCCATATACTTTTCAATGGTTTTTCCCAGTAGGCTTGTCCTGGTGCTATTGGGGAACTCTGCCAATCTGGTGTTAAAATAAATGATCATCATCCTGTTGTGAGCACGAGAGAAATAAACCTACAAACTCTGGCCTTAAATCTCTTCTCCCATAACAGAATAATGGAAAAATGTGCACGTGATGAGTTAAACTAAAAGCAAAGTATCTACATCTTCATTTGTTCCACAATCTCATGCACTGTTTATTTAGCTCCAAATTTTGGAAGGCGTCTTTGGGCTCCAAGAATATTCATGTAAATATTCATGAAGTTATTGCATTTTAACCCTGAGCCACACAGAGCAACTATCATGTTTAACACAGGGAAATCTGACAGAAATTAGTTTTGAAACTAGACAAGAGACAGTAATTTGTAGTGAATAGTTTTACAGTTTTCCTTGTGGCTGGAATGTTTCTCCGAGCCCCACGGGTGAGAAGGCATTGTGCTTCTTTTGCCCGCAATGGCTATTGTTTTACTATCCATCCAACAACTTACAAGTCCCCATGGCAAGCTCCTATCACCAGGAATCTAGTCCTACCCCAACTTACACTTCATTCCTGCTTGGTTTGGTGATAATATTGCTCTCCACCTGAAACGACAGGGCATAAGCATTATACGGTGCAGTAATGCGAGTTTACCACAAGCCCATTCTCATTGTTCCATTTTGCCCCAAGTTGTAACAAGGAAGGAACTAAATGAATTTTCATCTGAAACATTCTCTTCTGTTGTATTTTAATGCTACCACAATGAAGGTCCATGCTAATCTCCATTTCAGTGTCATACATTTCATTGACCAAGAGCAATTTTGAATTTTAGAATGGTTGCATGCTCACCACAGTATTACGACACTTTTCTGCCCTTGTGAAAAATGCCTCAGTCCCAAAACTCACAGGCCGTGATCAAATTGTAACACATATTTAAGTAGAGTGTAATGCACAAAGGTTTATTGTAGTAATGAGTAAGTTACATTACAACAAATCAATGCCTTTTAGATTGTGGAGTGAAAGCAGTGCTCTAGTTCGTAACCGTGGTGCAGGTGTTGACAGGATGCAACAGGAAAGGTCTGGAACTAATAATCAAGGACAGCTGTTTTCTTTTTCAGATGCCTGATCCCCACATTATATTTCACACCAAACAGCATTTAATTGCTAATAAGAGCAATTGGCCTGGAAATTTTTAGGAGCCTGGTAAGGCACGTTAAACAGGCCTAGCACAATGGTCGTATGAATACATATTTAGAGGGTCCACCACTTCAAAATATCATTGCAAATGAGCCCACAGGATTACGCAAGGCAGATTGGGTCTCACGATGCAATTGATGGGCATTTGAAAGAGAATAGGTTGGAAGAAAATAAATGACATGAGATTTATGGGTGTGCTCTGAGAGCTAACATGGATTTAATGGGCCGAAAGGCCTCTTATGTTATGAGAGATAATACACACAGGGCTTTCAGGCGGATGAAGGGGTCTGAGCTAAATGGAGATTGGAGCAGGGCTCACACAGAAGTGTTGCACAATTGAAATTGGAGGGTGGTAGCCAGGGTTTCAGATGAGTACAGGGAGGGTAATTAGGGCCTTGAGTTGAGTAAGGTCATCCAGGTCTGGGGGAAGGGGGGTGGAATGGTTGTGGAGGTTGTGAGCAACTGCCAGGAGATTGATGGTCAAGGTCACAATCAGTTTATTGAGAAATGGGAGGAGTGTTTAACGGTAGGGGTGGGGGAACCTACCTCTGACATGAAGCTGATCCTCTGCATCAAATAGCGGAATGAAACACCCCTGCGACATGCAAGGAATTTGGTGTTACTTCACGTGCCTGAGTACCAACAGCGTTATTGAATCAGCTGGCTTGGAATGGAAATTAGGTTCATACAGGACAGAAACAGACCCTTCAGACAACGTCTATGCTGATCTGGTTTTATGTGACATATTCCATTTGTCAGTATTTGGCCCATACCACTCTTTATGAAGTTGACATTGTAGTAGTTGGACCCTGATTGTTTTTAACAACTGTTCATTTCTCATAGGAATTTAATTGCATTACATTAAAAAAAATAAAAATTGTGTTTCGTGAAGAAATTTATCAGGCACCAATGAAGATTTAATTTTAAAATCCCATCTCAAATAACTTCTTTTAACATGCTAATCAAAAAACAAATGTGGTAATTTCTTCAAAAAGGCCTACAAACAAGAGCCACGCTGAGACTAAACTCCAACCATTCTTGGGGATGTCTGGACAGCGCTGAACATATACAAGAGCTCATATTAGTGAATTCTGACCCTTCACAAATAAATGAAGAACCTAGAATTCTGACCAGAGCTAGATACAATATTATGAGCTAACATGTCATGTGCATGGAAATGCCAGCAAAATATTGACACATAATATTCAGCTCCAACCTAATAGTGGCCATCCAAGCCTAAATGGTTGGATATCCCTGATGTAGGTTGTATTACTCTCATTTTACTGTGCTTCTTTGGTAATATGACTTATCAACTATTGTTAATTTGGATAAATCGTATTAATATAATTGACGAAGAAGAGCTCCACTTCATGTATTCTTTGTTGTCACCAGACACCACAAAGGCTGAGCAACAATGTATTAAACAGGAGCTTTTGGCACTGCCTGTCATTTCTCCAGTGTATAATTGTTCTTACAGCCATGTCGTTTACTCCTTATTGACTTTTCCTAAAAAAACCCTATTGTTTGTGTGTTACTGACAGATTAATTCAGTCTGCTCTGTGACAACAAGACTAACCATCTATTGTAGTGCCATTTAGAATGCTGCAATATAAATTTAACATAATTCTACATGACACATAAAATTTGCAGTCATATTCAACAAATATCCTTCCCATTTGCACACATGCATCATCTCCACTGATGAGCTGCAATTATCTTTAAATTTGACATGGGTTAAATAGAAATAACACTAATACATGTTTAATTAAATTGTACATTACTGAATGGGATGTCAGGACTTTCTTATGAAGAAAGGATAGACTCGGCTTGTCTATCCTGGATAGACTCGGCTTGTACTCGCTGGAATTTAGAAGATTGAGGGGGGATCTTATAGAAACTTACAAAATTCTTAAGGGGTTGGACAGGCTAGATGCAAGAAGATTGTTCCCGATGTTGGGGAAGTCCAGAACAAGGGGTCACAGTTTAAGGATAAGGGGGAAGTCTTTTAAGACCGAGATGAGAAAAAAAATTCACACAGAGTGGTGAATCTGTGGAATTCTCTGCCACGGAAAGTATTTGAGGCCAGTTCATTGGCTATATTTAAGAGGGAGTTAGATGTGGCCCTTGTGGCTAAAGGGATCAGGGGGTATGGAGAGAAGGCAGGTACAGGATGCTGAGTTGGATGATCAACCATGATCATATTGAATGGCGGTGCAGGCTTGAAGGGTCGAATGGCCTACTCCTATACCTATTTTCTATGTTTCCATGAAGGTCAGCTGTAGAAAGTGCTTAAGAATTATGCAGGGGTGGTTGCTATCTACTTATTAAATGGTGTTAACTTTGTACAACGTTAACAGCAAATCCAACACAATAATTATATATTAATGGGAGAATATTAATAGTTAGTAACAAGTGATAGGAACATGTTAAAATTAAAGTATTTCCAACAAAAAAATGAATAAAATGATTATGTACAGAAAATACAACTGCACAATGAAGTAACTTTAAAAACTCAAACTTTTGCAGAGGCTTAAAACTTAAAACAGCTAATTAAAAGCATTGAACACATACAGCATGTCAATCAGCAATTTAAAAAAAAACAGTGCCTTGCATGTAGACTCAAATAACACATGCTTATTTGGCTTTTGTGTTTTCCCATCAATGTCAACTGATTTATTATGAGTGCCAGAATGTTTTGTTTTTGTCCCAAACATTTAAATCTTGCCCTCAACATTTAAACAATTTAAGCTATTTAAGAATAAAAAGTCCTATACTTCACTACTTGATATGACTTCTCTAACACCCGGCAAAGCAACTACCATGTTTTAGGCAAAACATCTCAGTTCATGTTCATGTTTCCATGTACATAGGACCATGAGAAAGTTGGACTAGCAGGCCACTGGGTTCCTCAATGTGACCATGGTTGATCTGCTCTAAGCCTCATCTCTTCTCTGCCAGTTCCCCATAGTCTTCAGTTCCCTGATTTCTCTAAAATGTACCTTACATTAAACACCCTAAATAAGCTAGCTTCCATAACACTGTTGGAGAAAGAATTCCAGAGAATGTCCATGCCCATGAGAAGTATCATGCACCTCATTCCTTCTAAGTACCTTACATGTTTCAGTTAAATCAACCCTTATTCTTCTAAATTCCAAAGAATATTGATCTAATCTTTTAACCAGTTGTGATCGGACATTCTTCTCATCCCTGGAAGTAGCTTAATCATGTACTTAAAATAACACTTACTGTTGAGAAATGAAGTAGCTGTGTTTAGGACACCACTAACACAAAGTGATTGATGGTAAATCTTTTTCAGAAGCTCTTTAAAACATGTGTAGGAAGGAACCTCAGATGCTGGTTTACACCAAAAGATAGACACAAAATGCTGGAGTAACTCAACGAGACAGGCAGCATCCCTGGAGAAAAGGAACAGGTGATGTTTCAGGTCGAGACCCGTTTTTGGACAAATTGGTGAAGTTTTGGGTCTTGACCCGAAATGTCACCTATTTCTTTTCTCCAGAGATGCTTCCTGGCACGCTGAGATGCTCTTTAAAACATTCTCCTATATTTATATACCAGCGCATTGATGGTTGGTAAAATATTGATACTTGTTTTTTTTGTGTGCTCTTAACAATCGTGTTATGGGCAGTGTAAGGTAAGGATTGGAAACTACATAATAGTAGTAGAGACTGAAGCTTTACTTAATTCCATACTAATCATTCTTACGCTTTATGTATAAAATATTTGCATAAAATATAAACATTCGACCTATACAACAATGGGGCTTTTATGTACAAATAAACTTAGTGACCAACTTTTTAGAATTAATACCCAACTGAAAGAGACACTAACTGGAGCTTCTGGTTAAGTTGCTTGGTGACAAGTGTGGCTTAGCTAGAATTGATAGCATGCTACAAATACTTTGCTGGAGGAACTTAATGGGGTGGAAAGGAATGGTCACCGCTTTGGGTCAAACCCTGTATCAGGACCAGATGACTGTCTTTGAAATCACAAAGATGCATGTGGTCTCTGAGTCGATTGAGAGAAATGTTCATATTCCATTATCATGTGGCAAGTAACAAATGACAAATCAATTGTTGAGAGGTATGCTGGAACATAGGCTTGGGTGCTTTGGATTAGTAGCATATTGGCTTGATCTCTCAAGGTGCTGAATTTCTCAACTCTGCAATGTTGACCTGGATAACGGAGACAAGGAATACTTCCCTTCTTACATCTAGCTTGTTATACAGTAGATTGCATATCTAAAGAAAAGCAATCACAAAAGCTCAAAGTGCAATGGAAATTTTTTTAAAGGGAATAACAGAATTTAAATAGTAAATACAAATATTAGGCCTACTTTTGGGAGAAGTAATGTTTTGCTCTAAATGCTGTTTTGCCTTCAGATTGGTTTTAATCAAAATTGCATATTATATGCAAATACAGTGGCCATAGCCTCTGGTTATTCAGCTCATCTCTGCTCAAGCAGTAGCTTTATTTATGTAGCTTGTCTACACTATAGTTGTCATCAGGCTGCTTGTTTTGGCCTTTTGCACACATTTCAACATCATGAAAATCTTCATTCATTCCCATGAGCATTCACTCGTGCTCCATTGCTGCAGGCTCCTCAAGCAACTGGAAAGGCAAAGTTTTAAAAGGTGTTTTAATGCCAATTTTAGTAGAATTTGATTTTACTTTTTTTTGTTTGCAAACGTGTGCTTATGAGAATTCATTGGGAGAATTTTTTTAGTCAGACAGAAAATAATTAATCATACACATTTAAATTGATGGGAGTATGCCATTAACAGTTGGTCCGATTTGTTTTCTGGAGATACTTATATTATCAAGGGGAAGAGTCTGGCGGAGGTTACTGGCTATTGCAGGTGCTGCAGTCTTAGCATTGCCAATCACGTACTACATTGTCATAAATTCATGTTAAGTGTGCACAGGAGACATAAGGAACCACAAATTTTGCTTAGAATACAAAGTCAGCCTGAAGAAAAGTAATTATCCATGTCCTGCAGAGATGCTGCTGACCCGCTGAATTACTACAGCACTTTGTATGCTACACATGTTAAACGTACAGCTGAATTGATCAAAAATGATAACCTATCAAACATTTGAATTTGACTGCAAGTCACATTGAATTAATAATGGTTGTTCTGTACTGTTCAGTTACGCATACACAAATAAAATGGAAGGTTTAGACACTAGGTGCAAGAGTAGGCCATTCGGCCCTTCGAGTCAGATTCGAGCAGAGTTTTCTTGGTGAAAATCAAAGTTTAAATTATTTAAAAGTTATATTTAGGATGAGGTTCAAGAAGACAATATAACATTTTTTTGGATATCTTGCTCTAAATTTGTTGAACAGAAAAATAGAGACAACAATGCAATAATTGTCACAGTCAGAACCCCTCCGCCCTCCCACCCCCAATTTCTACAATTATTCTGAGTCCCACACCCGTTCAATAATGTATGAATGAAAACAATTTAAATATTCACTTCTTCAGGATTGGTAAGAGTCAAATAAACAAGAATGAGTTCTGAATTTCAGGTTAAAGCTTAAGTTAGTGCTGTGCTCAATAATCATTTATCAAATTCAATATTAACCTTCGATGGTACACAAAAATGCTGGAGAAACTCAGCGCGTGCAGCAGCATCTATGGAGCGAAGGAAATAGGCAACGTTTCGGCCCGAAACATTGCCTATTTCCTTCGCTCCATAGATGTTGCTGCATCCGCTGAGTTTCTCCAGCATTTTTGTGTACCTTTGATTTTCCAGCATCTGCAGTTCCTTCTTAAATACTAATCTTCCTCAGCTTCAATTGTTCCAGTTCAGACACCGTGCTCATAATCCTTTAAGATATTTAAGCAACTACTGCTCCAAACCCTCTTCAATGCAATCATATATTTATTGTAATGTTGTGGCCGGCCTCTATGCAATAATTATGCAGTAGTCTAACCTGTGTTGTATATGATTTGAGACAAACTTACTGATCACATATTATACATTTTGGCTAATAAGTGAATGCATCTCAAATGTCTTTTTAACCTTATTATCGGGATAGGGCAGGTCAGGATCGAATCCAAATCCTTGGAGTTGTAAAGCTGCTCCATCATAACCTAACAACGTTCTATTCAATTCTCCCTCCAGTACTTCTCTAGAAATGGAAATTTCATCATTCTTCATACACTTTGAATAATGAAATCTGAATAGCCTATTGCTGACTACCTTCTATATAACTATTAGGTTCCCCTACAGGTACACATCAGCATGCCCACCCTTCATATTTCTGCTATCATCCTTGTAAATCGTCTTTGTAATTTGTTCAATGCCATTTCATCCTTTCATTAATAAGAAGAGCAGAACTAAAACAATTATATTTCTATTGATGCAAATCTGATTTTCTCAATTTTGTAGAGTAATTCTATTGGTAACTTTTATATAATAAATAAATTATTGACTGGTCAATAAATCTAGTCATATGCTGCTTAGCTTAGTCAATGTTGAAACAGAAGTTTTACCTCTTCCCATTACACCTGTGAAGCTAATTTTTAATGTAACATTTATTTGTTATAAATAACAGGTTAGAATGACTAACCTGTTATAAACTAAATGCAAAACCTGCATCAACCCCACATTAAGAAATATCAAATCTTTTTGATTTGTTAATGATTTATAGAGTGCAATTGTGTTTTTAATATAATCATACAGTCATAATAATACATACGGTGATGCAGTGATATAATGAGTAGATAGGGTTGGTCCACGAATCCTTTCAAATCCATTTCAGTTTTTTACGAAAGCAATACAATCAATGCAATCATTGAGTTCAGGTTCTTATGCATAGTTAAAAGAAAACACACTTTGTGAATAGCTATCATGGTATCCATCATTCCTTGATACGATTCCTGGAAATAACATAGAAAACATAGAAACATAGTAAAATAGGTGCAGAAGTAGGCCATTCGGCCCATTGAGCCTGCACCGCCATTCAATATGATAATTCCCGATCATCTAAAATCAGAACCCCGTTCCTGCTTTTCCCCCATATTCCTTGATTTCTTTAGCCCACAGAGCTAAATCTAACTCTCTTGAAAACATCCAATGAATTGACCTCCATTGCCTTCTGTGGCAGAGAATTCCCCAGATTCACAACTCTCTGGGTGAAAACGTTTTTCCTTATCTCTGTCCTAAATGGCCTACCACTTATTCGTAAACTGTGACCCCTGGGTCTGTAAACTGGATCCCTGGTAACTGGTTACTTTTTTTTTTTTTTTTTCTCAACGGGCAGGAATTTTATTGTGACGGTGAACTCAACAAAACA
Source organism: Leucoraja erinaceus (assembly GCF_028641065.1). Taxonomy (NCBI): domain Eukaryota; kingdom Metazoa; phylum Chordata; class Chondrichthyes; order Rajiformes; family Rajidae; genus Leucoraja; species Leucoraja erinaceus. Next base: position 49,606,058 of record NC_073381.1, read on the forward strand.
GAGGATGCAATTTAGAACTGGATGACTTGGCCCTTTCTCTTCTTGTCTCCTCCCAGCTCAAAGTGCTTGCACCATTTGATGGCCAGCATCCTCTTGGAGCGGCAGTTGGGCTCCACACACTCCAGCCTCAGCACGATCTTCTTGGTCGTCTTGGTCTTTTTACGGAAAATAGGTTTAGTCTGTCCACCATAACCACTCTGCTTCCTGTCGTAACGCCGCTTACCCTGGGCGTATAACGAGTCCTTTCCTTTCTTGTACTGGGTCACTTTACGCGGCTGGTGCTTGCGGCATTTCTTGCAGAACGCCCTGCGGGTCTTCGGCACATTAACCATCTTGTCCCGCACCCGGGCAGCGGGAATTTATGTAGTTATTAATCTAAAGGAACTTCAAGAATATTGGTGGCATAGTGGCCCAGCTAGCAATGCTGCTTCCCCATAGCTCCAGTACGAGTAAACTGTAATTTTTAGGAATACTCCACAGGTTCAATCCTGACCTCGAGCACTATATGTATGGAATTTACATGTTCTCCATGTGACCACATATGTTTTCCCTTGTGCTCAGTTTCCTCCCACATCCCAAAATTGTGCAGGATTGTCGGTTAGTTTGCTAATGTATATTGCCACTAGCAATTTGAGGGTAGTTGATGGGAATATGGATAGAGTAAAATGGGATTACTGGGCGATTAGTATAAATAGATACATAGAATCAGAGAAAGATGCTGCATAGAAACAGGCCCAGCAGGTCCATATCAACCATCAATCAACCATTTACAACAATCCTACATTAAATAACAATTATGTTTAATTCTACCCACATTCTCATAGGTAATCACAATCATCTGTCGATTGGAAATCAGACATCTTAAGCAAGTTTTTTTTTTCTGCAGTTAGCTATTTACTTTTCTTTTATTAAAAGTGGCCAGTTCAGTCTTGATAAGCAGGCCCAAACTACACAAGGTGACTGGCTTTATTTTGTTCTCAGTCTTTCCATTGTATTTATAGTAAAATCAAACAGTTTATACACCTGTAGACTGCTGTTTTTATTGCTTGTGTTTGTGTTTTTTTTTCTGAATGGTATGGCATGCTTAAGAACAGGATTTGCGTGACCAGCACTGTTTGCATGCAAAACCATTTCAAATGTTAATAACGATAGCAATAGCTAGCCCTGTCATTAAAGATGCCTGCGAATGCTTCCAATTTATTTTATCTTACAACCATTTGACGTTTTCAATTCAAAATGCAACTTTACAAACATGACAAAGATAGATAAGTTTATTTTAAATGCCCTAGAGCACTGAAACAAAGTTGAATTACATTGATTCGATTGAGATCTGCCAAGAAATCTTTGCATGTTTTGAAAAGATTCAAGTTTATGTTTCCCTCACTAAAATGTCAACATTTTATTGAAATCAGGACTCTGAGCTTTTTATGTATTTGCTGTGTAATGGATTACGTAATGGATTGCTTTATTCATTGCAGTAATCAAGAACAAACTTGCCATTATAATGCAAATTTTACTCTCTGACAAAAAATTGCTCTCTGCACATTATCTAAAAAATCATGGCATGAAAATAAAACGAAAGTTTGTAAATTATTATACAAAGAAAATATAGTAATTTCATTTATTTATGTATTTGGTTGTTAATTTAGACACAATCAGAAATTAGTGAAACTTATTACTTATCCCATTACTTGGGAATCACTCAACTTAGGCTACTTAGAACTTAGGCTACTTAGAACTTAGACTACTTAGAACGGGTTACATTCATCTTCCACTTTATTACATAGCTGGTGTCAGTCATCATCTCCTTCTGTCACCCTTTACCCCCTTAATTGGGAATTGAGAGGCACGTGAAACTGGTACAATAAAACTGGACAGACCTGCCTAGAACATAAGGAATGGCAGGCCAGGCTGGAGGGGTTTAGTTGTAGGGTGCTCTTATTTTTTTGTATTTGTGTGCCTTCAACTGTGTCTGTTCTCTTCTCTGAAACTTCCATTATCAAATAGTCCAGCTCCCACTCCTCCCTTGGAGCCCTCCTTAAAAGTCAAGCTTTAACATAACTTTGATCACCCCACCTCCCACCAATATTTTTATACTTGACTAAAGTATCCATGCTTATCTAAAAATATTTCTTCAAAGCATATAGGGATGTACTGTATATTATTGGAACTACCCTCTTTTTAATGTTGAATGGTTTCTATTAATAAACAGGCAATTAAGTTGGTGTTGCACCATGAAAACCAACAAAAATATTGTGATGATTCTCCACCATCATAAATTACTTTCACTATTCAGCCTCATGAATGTGATGAGAACACCCCTTTTGTGACTCAACATTAATACTTTAACAGAAAAGAATGTACATTTTAATTTTATTGCATAATTGGAAACGTGTACACTGTAATTTTCTTCTATTCTGAACAGGACATAGACAGAAACCTGATGACCAGCCCAAAGTTGGATTATTCTCAGAACGTTTGAGTGAATTGGAACGCCTTCGTCAAACTGCAGTGAGAGTGGGTGCTTCAACACAAAGTCCACGACCTTCTCTTAATCCTACACCAGGTCCTTTCAGCCCTCAGACTGCATCTCAGATTGCAGGTATGTGGATGCTCCTTGAATGATAATGACAAAAACACTATCTATATAACTTCTCATAACCATATGTACACTAATCCATTAGATATCCAGAGCCAGTGCTCAAGAAAATACATTATTTTTGTGTATTTAATCTTTTGTGAAAAAATATATGATCATATATTTAACTAGCATTAGATTGGAAAATCTTATCATAGAGTGTATATATTTGTGTGTTGTGCCACGGAATTTTACGAAAATCCTGATCATCAAATACACTTGGGATACATACAAATGAGAAGGCATTTTAATTTTGTTATGGACTATCCATGTTATATGGTCACAAAACACATATTCCCATGTTTCAACGTGACATGTCCAAAATTGTGCTGTGTAGAGATTCACAAAATCTCTGGAAGGCAAGGCCTACTTTGTGTTGGTTTAAAATACTTGGGCCACCTTTCAGATAAATGTTTGATTGTGATCATTCCCATTTACCCCCTCATTAGTGATGGCCTTAGCTTCCACTACTCCCAAAACGATTCAATGACCAACCTGCCCTCGATGTTCTTGACCAAACACATGCAAGGCGTGTTACCATAAGGTTTGTATTCAAACTATAAATTGCCTCCTCATTATAGGTCTGACATGGCATGCCCTGTCTTGCAGCATACTTTGCATGTGGTGCATACATGTCAGTCAGAGCTCAGTCAATAGCATTCCAGTGCCTGAGTCATAAGATAGTGAGATCAAGGCTCGAGCCAGAGACGTAGCACAAAAAACAGGCCATGGCAGAACTGAGAGAATGCCACATTGTAGGAGGTGCTGCACTAGGATGAGAACATAGAAGGGAAACAGACATCACATACGCAACAAACCCAAATGATGGATTATTCTGGATGCATTCCTTTACAGGCATCTTGTGATGCATGGCAGCATTCCACTTCTATTTCGGAGGTGGATATAAATACAATGATATTAAACTCAGTACGTGTCACTGCTTATTGAGATAATTGACAATTAAGTCAGGGCTGGCAGCCATTTCTTTCTTGCAAAATACAGAGACGCCAATTGCACTAGCTAGTCTGTCTGAGATCTGTTAGGATCTGACGTGCCAAGATGTAAATTACAATTTGTTTCCTTTATCACATAACTTCACAGTTTAATTCAAAACAAGGGTTAATATCAAATTGCACAACTGGTAAAACATTCACTTCAGAAAATCTTTTCCACAGTACAGTGGAACATTAATGAGAACATATTTTTACTTACAATTAGATAATAATTATCATTGGAAAGAAGATAGCAATCTTAGGATTTAAATGGAACATTTAAGGTTTCTCCTCGATTTCTACCTCCAGATTATATCATGTTTTGTTTCACATTTCCTGTACCTAATATATATGCAAGTACATCGACACATGCTACACCACTCCCAAAATACTTTATTCATCCTATATAACTACAGAAAGCTTTTAAAATGGTGGTAAAATGGCAATACTCAGTAGCAAACAAACAGGAACTAGCCTGCAAGTAGTTAATAATCACTTTAAAATAGCACTGATGTGATGTGCTTTCCTCTTAATGACTGCATACAGTTGAGCATGGTTAAGAAAGGACCCAGAGTCGAGGCTCTAAAATGTCAAATTGGTGCTACTCATTGATTAACATCATGTTATGCCACTCTGCATATATCAAACAGATGTTAGATTCAAGTGCATGAATGCCCTCATCAACATTCAAGTGTGGCAGCATTGTGGTTAAGATATCAGATGAGTATCCAGAAGTAGAAACTATTGATCAGAATCCCACACAGCAGGTCATGAACTTAAATGGAAATAATTAAGTAAATCTGCAATAAAATAATAATGTCAGTCAAGGTGACCCGAAAACCACCAACGTCCTTTGGAGAATCAAATTTCCATTTGGCCAAAACATTGAGGTTGACCCTTAACTCCAAGAAATGGGCTAGCATTCCATTCTGTTCAGGAACCAGCAGAGGTGGAAAATGGAATCTGCCATGTCAGAAAAGCCTACATAAAATGAGACAGGGACACAAGGGACTGCAGATGCTGGAATATGAAGCAGAAAAACTGCTGGAAAAACGCATTAGCCCAATCAACATCTGTGGAAGCAAAAAGATGGTTGACGTTTCAGGTCAAGACCCTGCCTCAGGGCTGGGAATGCAGAGGGAAGATAGCTTGTACATAAAAGTGAGAAGGAGGGATGAGACAGAGACCAGTAGAAGACAAGGGGAATCAGATGAGGAGAAGGGTTGTGCTGGGCAGAGGGAACCAGGTGGGAGAAGAGTTGGGAGGTGGGGGGGGGGTGGTCCACAGTATAGGTATCCAATGAACCTCAGTGCCCAGATATTTATGTCTGTGTCTTTAGCAGGTGCAAGAAGTATGTGAGTTACAGTATATGCATTGATGCAGAATGTGATTTATATGCTCGGGCTAGGCACTATCCTGCCAACCCCACAACTGCTATGATAACTCATTGTTTTACCTATCATATATTGTGCATAGTAATTATAAAGATCCTGCTTGTTTGGACTGAATTGTCTCACACCCACATGTTACCCAATAGAACTCTGCTTGTTGTTTTGCTGCAGGACAACAAACTTAATGCCAAAATACTTTGTTTTAAAATTACGTTACCTGCTTTTTGAGATATTGGGCAAAATAATCTAATGTTCCTTCCAACAAAACAATTCTAGTGCTTGCTGGGCTTTTGTCTTCTCCAAGGCTCTAGCCTAATATTGAGTAATAAACAAAGGTCATTGTCAAGGTGCACTACTGCACTACCAACTTCAAAAGGTGAAAAGAATAATGGCTGCATGGTCTCATATAGCACAGCATGGCTAGTATACTAGAATGAAAACAACTAATAAAAAAGTGCTAAAATTTCCAACCTGCAAGTATATTCAGATAGCATTTACCCTTTAAGTTCCAGTTGCCTGCATTTTAATTCTCCATCCCACTCCCTCACTGATTTTTAGCCTTTGGTTCTTGCAGGGTTCCAATGAAGCCCAATGTAAACTCAGAGAACAGCATTTCACCTATTTTCACTGTGCGTTGGTACACGTGACAAAAATAAACTAAACTAAACTAAGCATTTGAACTTGCAATACAATACTGAATTCAACAATTTCAAACAACCAGGCATTCAGAATTGGTCTGTTCTAAATCAACCTGCAATATTTATTCAGGTTTGCTTTTTTCACAGATGCTGCCTCACCTAATATTTCTTTTTCACACTATTTTAGATTTTCAATATCTATGGGGTATTGTACTACACAGATCCAACACTTTTTTTCTCTTTTCTAATTTATCTTTTGTTTAAATTTGCTCCAAGCAGATAAGCTATATTTAAAAAGCCTTCAACACCTTGTTCAAGTTGGCACTGCCACCACTTGTGTAGCCTTCTCTTGGTTTCCACCCTGTCACAGGCATTTCTTCCACTCTCCCCCTTCTCTACAATTTAAAAATATCTTGGATTTCAGAATCTTCCTTGCCATGATGAAAGGTCATTAACCCAAAATATTAAAATGATTTTCATGGGCGACTACAATAACCAAACAAAATAAATCAGGAATAGGTTACCTGACCCCATAAACCTTCTTGACATTCAACATGATCAAGTGCGGGTCAAGTTTTTTTTTACACGGTAAGGGAGTTAAATGCCAGGAGCACACGGCGGGAGGTAGCGGTGGAGGCAGATATGATAGTGGCATTTAAGAACTAATGGATAGGCACATGGTTATGCTGGGAATGAAGGGATATGATTTAAATGCAAGCAGATAAGAGTTGGTTCTGGCATTGTTTATTTATTTAGTTTAGTTCAGAGATACAGCACAGAAACAGGCCCTTCGGCCCACCGAGTCCACACCGACCAGCAATTCCCACACATTCACAATATCCTACACACACTCATAAACATAGATTCATGCAGCATGGAAACAGGCCCTTTGCCCAAACTTGCCCATGCCAACCAAGATGCCCCATCTACACTAGTCCCACCTGAATTTGGCTCGTATCCCTCTAAACCTACCCATGTACCTGTCTAAATGTTTCTGAAATGATACGATATTACCTGCCTCAACCGCCTCCTCCAGCAGCTCATGCCATACACCCACCACCCTTTGTGTAAAGGACTTTAGAAGGATGAAGGAGGACCTCATTGAAACTTACCAAATAGTGAAATGCTTGGATAGAGTGGATGTGGAGAGAATGTTTCCACTAGTGGGAGAGTCTAGGACTAAAGGTCATAGCCGCAGAATTAAAGGATGTTCCTTTGAGAAGGAGATGAGCAGGAATTTCTTTAGTACAGTCAGAGAGTGGTGAATCTGTGGAATTCTTTGCCGGAGAAGGCTGTGTGGTGGCAATGGATATTTTTAAGGCAGAGATATAGAGATTTTTGATTAGTACAGGTGTCAGAGGTTATGGGGAGAAAGCAGGAGAATGGGGTTAGGAGAGAGAAAATGATCAAGCATGATTGAATGGGGGATAAATGATGGGCCGAATGGCCTAATTCTGTTCCTAGCACATGGCCTTATGACTGAGCATTTACCCAACCTATTTCTCTCATGATTTTGTACTCGTCTATAAGATCACCCCTCATCCTCTTGTGCTTCAAGGATTAAAGTGCGAGCTTGCTCAACATGTCATAGTTATAGTGATACAGTGTGGAAACAGGCCCTTCAGCCCAACTCACCCACACCAGCCAACAATGTCCCAGCTACCCTAGTCCCACTTGCCTGCGCTTGGTCCATAACCCTCCAAACCTGTTCTATCCATGTACCTGTTTCTTTAGTCAGAGAGTCAACTGTTTCTTAAACGATGGGATAGTCCCACCCTCAACTACCTCCGCTGGCAGCTTGTTCCAACTGACCTCTCAATTTCCAAACTCAATATTCTGATTGATGAAGGTCAATGTGCCAAAAGCCTTTTATACCACCCTATCTACCTGTGACACGACTTCCAAGGAACTATTTACTTGCACTCCTCGATCCTCCTGCTCTACAACATTCCCAGAGCCCTACCATTCACTGTGTAGGTCTTGCCCTGGTTAGACAACCCAAAATACACCTCATGTTTGTCTGTATTAAATTCCATCAACCACTACTCAGCCCACTTGCCCATCTGATCAAGATCCTGCTGTAGCTTTTGACAACCATCTTCAGTATTGACAAATCATTGATATGGAAGACAAACTGCAAATGGGCCAGCACCAAGCCCAGAGGTACACCACTAGTTACAGGCCTCCAGCAGACAAACAACCTTTGGCGATCACCCTCTGCTTCCTTCCATCAAGTCAATTTTCTAGCCATTCAGCCGTCTCTTTTGGACCCCATGTGTTCTAACCTTCCAGAACAGCCTACCAGGCGGAACCTTGTCAAATGCCTTGCTGAAATCTATATATACAACAGCTCTGCCCAAATTAACTTTTTTGGTCACATTTTCTAAAAAGTCAATAAGATTCATGAGACACGACCTCCCACGTTACAAAACCACACTGCCCTTGTCCATCTCCTCTTCTGTGCCAGTTCCCTGTAACTCTTAATTCCTTGATCTTTCAAAAACAAGCAATTTCTCTTTAAATACCTGCAATGATCTAGTCCCCAAAATCCTCCAGGGTAGAGAATTCCAGAGATTCGTCAGCTGCTGCCTGACTGGCTGGGTTTTTCCAGCATTTTCCATTTCTATTATTCAGTATATTTGATTCACCCTTGAATTGATAGTGCCAGCCAAAATACCCACTTAAAGTTTACAAGTCCTTTGCTTCTTTCCTTTCTCAGAAGTTGCTCTTTCGCAAATTGAAATTTGTTCTGGAAAATGTATTGCTTGATGCTTTTCAGCATTTGCATTCCATTCCAGTGTCCAGCCGCCATCACTTACATCAGATGGCAAACAGCCAGCAAAACAGTTCTCCTCCCAATTTACCTCCCACACCAGGTGCACTTAGTGGTCAAGAGTATTTAATTGTCAAATGTACTGAAACGGAACGATGACATTCTTGTCAGTGTAACTGCAGATCAAGATCTGCCCTATGGTTCAGAGAATAACAGAGGTACAGTAATTAAAAAAATAAATATTTCCACTCCTTTGTTTGAGAGGAGCTTTTGAAACCAATGTCTGTGCATAGTTTACATTTAAACGAACCAATGAGTGAAACACTTCTACCTACCAGTGATATCAGACTGCTGACTGTGGTGGCATTAACATCTAAAGTGTTATTTATTAATAGTAAAATGTTATAGTACTCCAACAAGCCTTGCCTTCTATTGAAAAGAGACATAAGAGACTGCGGATGCTGCAATCTTGTACAAAACACAAAGTGCTGGAATGGGTAAACTCTGTGGGTCAGGCAGCATCTCAGTGGGTGGGACCCTTCTTCAGACTCATTGGAGCTGGGGGGAAGAAAGCAGGAAAAGAGACAAAGTCTGGCGAGTGATGAGTAGATATAGGGCAGGGGGAGGTTGATTTGCATATGGATGGAGGAAGTGACAAAGATTAGGGGTGAAAAGGAGACAAGAGGATGTCAGATAAGGAGAGCAGAGGAGACGTAAAATGTAAAGTCAGAGGGAGGGATGTGGGTGGAAAGGGGTAGGGAGAAGAGGAAAGAGGGCAGGAACATGAAAATGAGGGGCTTGGGAATGTAGGAAGGAGGGGACAGGAAAAGGGTGATGGGGGGAGCGAGGTGGGAGATGGTGAGATTACACTGGTGTGAGAGTGAAGGGGCATGAGAGAGAAAGGGGGGATGGGGAGGGGGGAATATTGCTTGAAATTGGACAATTCAGTGTTTATATTGTTGAATTGTAAACTACTCGAATGAAAAAAGAAGTGCTGTTCTCCCAGTTGCGTGTGGCCTCACTCTGACAATGGATCTGGGCCTCTAATGAATAGTTGAATTCCAGGAGCATTCTATTCAGAGCTGCTTTTGTAGCCAAAAAGTTTCTTTACAAAGATGCTCTAACCAAAATATACATTGGAAAACCTGGCCACAGTCAGCTGTCTTTGGTATTCTTTGGATCACTGCAGACTTTTCAGTAGCTCTCTTTTTAAATGTTTGAATTGTATAAGGTACTGATTGAGCAAGGAAAGGTTTTTGCAAATAAATTGGCTTGTAGTAATTGGAAGTTGGGACCACACATTGTGTAACTTTAAATCTACCTATTAATAGCTATTAAAATACAGGGAAAGAGGAAGAAATTGGCAATGCACAGAATTATCACATTTTAGTTTGTTTCCTTAGTGTTGCCAGTTCTAGCTGGATGTTTTCCTGAAAGTTTCATCTCAAGACCTCCCACTTGAAACCACCCAAACCTGCTCGACTGCCTCTTTTTCCAAGTCTTTCTCCAATATTTTCATAACCAATAAACAAAACTGAGAAGTATTTTTACAATGCTCCACTGATTTTTTTTTTCCTGTGTTACAGCCCCATTCTGAAAATTAACCATTAATTTCTTGCAACGGAAATTATAATTCTTTATTCCATTGGTATCAAATACCAGGTGCAAAAATAAATCAGCTGATGGGGATGTAATGTTTAATTGAAATGTATATGATTTATTTGGTGACTGGATGACTTGATACTGGTTACTGCTGAGGATATCATTATACAGTCAATAATACACATTGTTATCTGACCCCAATATTCAAAGGTTATTCCTATCATATTTTTGGGTCCTCATTGAACATTGAGTTCCTATCTGTTTCAATGTTGAAAGGCCTTTGTCACTACTTCTGTCATTCTTTTATAGCAAACTATGGTACATTACAGCATGAGGATTCATCCACTGACATGAAAGATTTGACATAAATAAAATAATGCTTGACTTCCTTGAACTTGTTTTTCTGAAACACTGAAAAAAAATCTTGATTTGTTTATTCACTTATTTCTTCATTAAACAAATATCAAATTAATTATTTCAACTTGAACTTTAAAGATAAAGCTAAAGATGTTTGTTTTTACTTTGTAGAATCTATTAACTACGTAAAATTATGGTAGATAATTCTTCTTTTGGGTATTTTATTACCCAAGGGTGCATGGTGTTTTTATAACGTAAGGTTATAATGAATGTCTGACAATTGCAGTTTGAGGTTAAAAACAAGCATTAAAAAAAATTCTGTTATTGCAGAAAGTATTCAGGAAAATACATTTTAATTAACACTGATAAATAATAAGAGTATCTTCAAAAGAGGTACACCTGAGCTATGGCATTTTGAGAGTTAGAGATATAGGTTATTGTTTAATGTCTTGCTTTGCATTTTTTTTATATTGATGTTCTATTTCGTAAGGATGGGAAGTGATGTTTGACTGCTTTGAATGTGGTCGAAAGGCTTTATTTTTATTAAAGGAGAGAAAAGCAATGATTGGACAGATACATGGATAGGAAAGGCATACAGGGATATGGGCCAATCGCAGGCAAGTAGGGCCAGTTTCAATGGGGCATCTTAGTCAGCATGGGCAAGTTGAACTGAAGGGCCTGTTTCTGTCTGTATGACTTTATGACTGACTGATTGCTCTTTTTGCAGACCCCAGGCAGGCCCAGTCGTCACCACCATGGTCATATGATCAGTCCTATCCACCTTATCTGAGTCAAATAACTTCACCTTCCATTCATTCTACAACTCCTCTCTCCTCTGCCCGTGCCACAGGGCTTCCTGCAATCACTCCTGATGTGCCAAGACGACTTTCAGGTAGACACAATCTCAGGAGTAAACCTCCTTTCTATTTAAAAATTTGAAGGAGGTGGGAGGTGGAGAGGATAAGAGTTAATGAGAATTAAGATCTTTGATGTGATTGCTGGCATTTATGCAGGAAGAAAGCATTGGTACTTTTGTTTGAAATTGTATTTGATAACGTATCTAACATAACTTGTTTCTATATTCTCTTCTTACTGTTGAGTGTGTTTGCTCCTGAACCTTGTGCATTATTTTTTATACTACAGTTTTGGTACCACTTATCCGGATGATTGTAGTTGAATAGCAAGATAATATTTGAAACAGTTCTAAATCATGAAATCATACAGCACAGAAGCAGAACATTTGGCCTCCTGGGTCCATGTGAGCCATCACACATTAATGTCATTTTGTTCTTCCCACATTCCCTTAATTTTCCATGGATCCTATTACCTACACCACACTGTGCCAATGAAACAACCATCCTGCAAAGTTTTAAGAAGTGGAAGGAAACCAGAGCACCTGGGGGCACTCATGCAGTCACAAGGTGGACAAGCACACTTCACACAGACAGCACCAAAGATTAAGATTGAACTAGAGTTTTTGGAACCTAGAAGTTCCTTCGAATGATACCTAATTTTATTCTGAGAAAAGCAATGAAAGTCCTATTGAGTCCTATTTTCCACTGCATCTACGTCCAAACTATTTGAAATTTGAGAGGATTAATTGATAACATATTTTCCACAAAGCTATCTTGTGAATCTGGGGATAACTTGCAACAAGGAGTCTCCCACTGCTCCAGTATAATATACTGGCACTGCCCGACTTACGTAATAGGTGACTTGCGTAAATTAGCTCCTACGTAAGCAATTCATTAAACCCACTGCTTTATTTCTGAGTTGTGTTTCAGTAGTCTTGGTACGTTTCTGCCGTTGTATGCGGCTATTTCCGCAAGCCACTCAGCTGTTCTCGTGGATGCTCCCACGTGGTCTCCGATGCAGAGTCCCCCCCTGGTCACCACATTGAATAATAAATTTACACGTGCACAGTAGCACTTCCGTTTCCAACTGAGGTAACATCTGACTTACGCAAGGGTTTGCAGGATGCAAACCTCACATTAGACGGGGAGCGTCTGTATTGAAGACATAGAAACCTTAGCTTAAAGAGATAAATTATACCTAAGACAATTTCTGGAGTACCCAAGCACAGCCAGTGCCAACACATATCAAATGGAGCTGATTATGTGCAAACCATTGATGAAGTGTTCACGTTCAGGGATAGACAGAGTTGATGTGGACAAGCTTTTCCCTTTGAGAATAGGGAGGATTCAAACAAGAGGACATGACTTCAGAATTAAGGGACAGAAGTTTAGGGGTAATATGAGGGGGAACTTCTTTACGCAGAGAGTGGTAGCGGTGTGGAATGAGCTTCCAGTGGAAGTGGTGGAGGCAGGTTCATTGGTATCATTTAAAAATAAATTGGATAGGCATATGGATGAGATGGGAATGGAGGGTTATGGTAGGAGTGCAGGCAGGTGGGACTAAGGGGAAAAAAATTTGTTCGGCACGGACTTGTAGGGCCGAGATGGCCTGTTTCCATGCTGTAATTATTATATGGTTATATGGTTCTGTTGAATCGTACCTTTTAAGTTGCACGATAAAACCATCGTTGTTGCTGTGTTTTATATTCTGTCGATCTGTGCACTTTTTTTCTCCACTCAATTGTTCTAATGATTTCCTGGCTACTCTTCCATCTTCTGACCTCCATAAGAATGAGAAAATGCAGGGGTTCCCAACCTTTTTCATCCCGTTTACCCCAGGCAACATTAATAGCACATAACAATGTTATTTCACTTATTATGAACCACTAATGACGAACAGATACCAGTATACCATAACCAAACCCAGTCAGTTAATGAGAAAAAATATGTACAAATCCAGATTCAACAAATTTATCCCCTGGGTAGGTGAAATTTACCCCAGGTTGGGAACCCTTGAGCTAATGCAAAACTGCACTCACCATATCCTTACCCGAAAAAGATCTTGCATAACCATCATTGATGATTCATGGAAGGAACTGCAGATGCTGGTTTAAACCGAAGATAGACACAAATTGCTGGAGTAAAGGGCCTGTCCCATTAAAGGGCCTGCCCCATTTGGGCGTCATTTGCTTGTCATTTACACAACATCATTTACACGTCACAACGCACGACGCGTGTGTCGTGATGCACGCATGGTGTGCATTAAGCACGCATGGTGCGTGGTGATGTAGGCAGTGACACGCAGTTGCATGCGGCGCCCCAGGATTTTGGGATTCACAAAATCTTTGCGCACCACCTGTGTGACGAGCAAATGATGCCCAAGTGCGACAGGCCCTTAGCGCGACTTTTCAGCAACTGTCTTCGACCTTCAAGCTCGAGGGCACTCGCCTGAAAAACCTTGAGCTGGATTAACCATCAGCGATGAAACCGCGAGCTGGATCAACTGACTGCACGCGCATACCCAAACACATCGCAAAGGTGGGGGCCAGGGAAAGTGGGGGAGCTCTGTCTGAAATTCACACCCTGTGATGAACAGGAAGGTAAAAGACGGCTGTACAGTGTACGGTAAGTCCTTTAGAGAGCGGGTGGGGGGGGGGGGGGGGGGGGGGGGGGGGGGGGGGGGGGGGGGGGGGGGAGGGGGGGGGGGAGGGGGGGGGGGGGGGAGAGGAGGTGGAGACACTTTTAAGAAGCCAGACAACATAATAAAGTTTAGCGGGTAGGAGTGGAGACACTTTTAAGAAGCCAGACAACTTATAATAAAGTTTAGCGGGTATTTTACATTTCCGGTCGGTTTTCCTTAGTCCTGAAAACTGAGCCAATTAAAATGCCCGGTCAGTGAAGGAGATTGCCTACGGCTACCCTCGACTGCCTATAACTGAATAGCAACCCTGCACCACTGCACTATGAGTTCAAAAGAACCAAGCCAACCAATTTATACTCGTGGAAAATGTTTCGACATGCTGAAAAACTTTCCTCGACCAAACAGGCCGCGAGTATTCGGGAACTTCCCTCGAGCATGAAGGAGAGTTCCAGTGACCTCATAGGACCTCCTAGGACCACGTGTCGACCATGCTGTGAGTTTGAGTCGAGGGCAAACTCTTCTAAACTCGCAGATTAGGCCCCCGCAGTGGGACAGGCCCTTAACTCAGCAGAACAGGCAGCATCTCTGGAGAGAAGGACTGGGCGACGTTTCAGGTAGACCCTTCTTCAGACTAAAAGTCATGGGATGGGAAACAAGAGATGGCGTAGAGAGCTATAGAACAAATGAATTAAAGATATCTAGAAAAGTAACAATGATAAAGGAAACAGGCCATTGTTAGCTGTTTGCTAGGTGAGAACGAAAAACTGGTGTGACTTGGGTGGGAGTGGGATGGAGAGAGAGGGAATACAGAGGTTATTTGAAGTTAGAGAAATCAATCTTCATACCCCTGGGTTGTAAGCTGCCCAAGCGAAATATGAGATGCTGTTCCACAAATTTGCATTTGGCCTCACTCTGACAATGGAGGAGGCCTAGAACAGAAACATCAGTGTGGGAATGGGAAGGAGAGCTAAAGTGTTTAGCAACCAGGAGATTCTGTTTCAGTTTTCAAAATTATCTCGTTTCATTTCTGAAAACATTCTATGGTATTACCTCTTCATATAAATAAATTATTCTACAGCCCTTTAACCCTCTGAAAATTCTGAGTTTATGTATATTCCGCACGGATTAAAGAATATTGGTTATAAGGAGAGGTTTGACAAACTTGGATTGTTTTCTCTGGAACATCAGAGGTTGAGAGAAGACGATAGAATTATTTGAATTTATGAAAGGTATAGATAGGGTAGACAGAACTGTTTTTCTCAAGTTTGAAATGTAAAAGACTAGAGGACACCGCTTTAAGGAGAGAGGAGCAACGTTTAAAGGAGGTGTGCGGGACATGTGTTTTTTTAAACACAGACAGTGGTGGGTACCTAGAAAGCGATGCTAGGAATGGTGATGGAAGCAGATATGACAGGAGCATTTAAGGAGCTATTTCTCTAAGTAGAGAGAATACAGATTTGGAGGGACTTCTTAAAGAAGTTTTGATGAGCTGCTGCAGTACATTTGTAGATGACAAGTGGTACGCACTGTAGCCAAAACATTCTATGGAGGATGTGAATATTTAGCTTGGCAGTGAAGTGAGTGAGCTGTTTTATCTTAGATGACCTTGAATGTTGTTGAGTGCATTAATTTGGACAAGTGGACAGTATTCCATCATTCTCTTAAGTTATGCCCATTCAATTGTGGGACACATGAAAATAGGAATGAGTTGAACACTTGCCGCATCAAACCTGCCCCGCCATTTATTAGCCTTCTGTGCCAGCTCCCTATTGCCTTCTAATATCCCAATCTTCCAAAAATGTGTCTACCTCCATTGTAAATACTTCTAATGATCTAGCTTCCATGAATCTCTGGGATAGAGAATTCCAGAGATTCACTACAGTCTATAGGAAGAAACCTTTATCGAAAGGTTTATAGAGTCAAGATAATGCATTCTCAATAGAATATTCTGGTCTCTAACCCACCTATTATTTATGAGGCTGGTTCAGTCAACAGTGGTATGATTTGTACTCAGTA
This sequence comes from Leucoraja erinaceus, assembly GCF_028641065.1. Lineage (NCBI taxonomy): Eukaryota > Metazoa > Chordata > Chondrichthyes > Rajiformes > Rajidae > Leucoraja > Leucoraja erinaceus. The sequence goes on from NC_073381.1 coordinate 49,621,960, forward strand.
ATGATAAAGCCATTGACTGCTAAAGGAAGTTGGTGAGATGGACTTTTGTTAATGCTGTGCATTGTCTGCTACTTGGGTAGATTAAATAATACATGCCTAAATATGTCAAGTTTTGCTGCATGCAGCCACATATCCCTCCATTGTTTGGGGAGTAATAAATTAAACTGATTATAATGGACATACAATGGACTCATTCCATTTCTAATTTTATGATGGAGAGAAGGTCATTGATGAAGTGGTTGAAAATAACCTTGGAGGAACTCACACAGTAACATCTTGGTAACCAACTTTGTCCTCCTTTGTTTCAGCTACACAAATGCACAGGCAGCACATATGTTGCTTTCACTGGCTCAGAACGTTAATAAGCCAAATTGATCCTTGCACCCATTTCCAGGCACTAACATTTAGTCTTTGCTATCTTTTGAGACTAGTTCAGTCTGGTCTTTTTAGAAAGTATCTGTTTTACAGAATTCCTTGAAGGAACTGGTACATTTACAAAGTTTCTAAGATGATGAGCTACATGATTTCTATTGCAGGACACTATTACAATTACAAAGGTATTTGCTCAATGTTAAATTACTAAAGAAAATGTATGATATATTTTTTTGTGCAAATATAAGAAAAGCCAGTGATGCAAAAAGCAACAGTTTCCATGAAACTCTGCCTCCTACTATATTAATTCTTTGGTCATGATTCAAATAATATTTAAAGACATCCTGTGTTGAGAAGAAAAAAGTTCTCGTTCTTCTTGCCAATCATACTTCCTGTTTACAGCGCACATGGGGAGAGTGAATGAGGACAGGATTGGGTTACCTGTAATTGAATAGTCAGACCCAACTCAATGTAAAATAGGAACAATGACTGCTTGGGTGAAGCAAAATAGTACCGGCAAGAATTTAATCTTAGCAAAGGAACAAAGGCCTTTTTGGATGGAGTTGGTGGCAGGAGTGGTGGGGTGTGGGTGGGTGTGGGGAAGAAGGTGAAAGAAAATTGCTAAGTTAGGATTAAGTAGATGCAAAAATTGTTGAGAATCATAATAAAGCAGTGGTTACTATTTCAGATTATACCTTAAGTGCTTTTTAAGACTCATAGAAACCTACCGCACAGAAACAAGTCATTCAGCTCACCCAGTCAGTGCCGGCCACCTGGTATTTATCTGCACCTAACTAACCTTCATCGCTCGGCCTGTAAACTTTGCGGGTGCTCATCTGCCTTTGTAAGAGGCCTTGTCTCTAGCACCCCTTCAGGTAAAATGTTCTAGATTTCAACCACTGGGTGGAAAAAAAATTATTCTCAAATCTCCTCTAAATCTCCCATTGCACATCCTCTGGTTATGGCCACCTCTACAATAGGGCCACCTCTACAATAGGGCCTTGTATCTGCCCCATCTACCCCACTGAAAATGTTGTAAACCTCAATTAGACCCTCCTCTGCTCTACCGTCCTTCCCATAAGCATGGTGACCGGAGCTACACACAATACTCCAGCTGTGGACTAAGTAACCCTCTTAGCCCTCTCTCTCTCCGTCCGTCCCTCCCCCACCTAGTCATCGTACTAGTTTCACTGTCATCCTATTGAGTTTCATTGTCTGTATAACTCGTTATCACCTCACCCACAACCAACAATGGACCATTGTGGGCTCCACATTTTTATCATTGTTACTTTTTTGCATATCATTCATTCATTTGTTCTATAGCTCTCTATATAAACCATTTATATATTTTCCTTTCCCCTGACTCTCAGTCCCGAGATGTCACAAATGTACTTTTCTCCAGACATGCTGCCTGACCCGCGGAGTTACTCCAGCTTTTCGTGTCTATCTTTGGTTTAAACAAGCATCTTCAGTTCCTTCCTACACAGTTGATATTTTATGAAGTTGACCATAACCGACGTATGCTTATATTCTATTTTTAACCATATTGCTGCTTTCAGAAATGCTTCAGGTCTCTCTGATTACCGAAGTGTCTATGTCCTTCTGTACTTCCTACAGTTCTAACATTTCTTCTGCATACCTTAGCCTTATGTATCCTCACAAATTGCATCACCTCACATTTTTGAGAATTAAATTCCATCTGCATTTCTCTGCCTATCTTACCAACTTATCAATATCATTCTGGAACCAATGGCCAGCAAGGAATTTACATCCTTTACTAATCACATTTACATCGGATCATTAATATAGACAAGAATACAGCAAGGGTCTCAGCACAGAGCCCCTGTCACAGGCTTTTAATTTGAAAAACAGCTCTTGGACAACATTCTTTGCCTTCCATCACCAGACCAACTTTGGATTTGATTGGTCAAATTTCCCTGAATCTCTTGGAAACAACTTTTCAATCAATATCTAACATGGGACTTTGTCAAGGGGGTTAACCGAAATCCATTTATATGAATTAAACTATTTACATCAACACTTGGTATTCTCCAAAATAAAATAAAAATAGTCAGAGAGAATAGGATCTCCCCTTAATAAAGCTCTGTTGATGGCCTTGTGTTAATCTCTATCCCTCCAAGTGCAGATTAATCCTGTACGTTAGAACTTTTTCCAATGGTAATGGTAATATTAGACTCACCAGCTGATAATTATCTGGTTTATTCCTACTGTCCTTCTTGAATAAAGGTACTACATATGTTGTCCTTCAGTCATCTGGCACCTCTTTCGTGACTGAAGAAGATTTGAAACTTTCTGGCAGGGCTCTTGCAATCTCGCCTCTTGCTTCCCGCAACAGCCTGAGATCCATCTCATTTGGTCCAGGAGAGTTTTATGTCCATAAGAACATCACATAACTCCTTGTTCTTATTGGTAATTTATTCCAGAATTCTCCCATGCCCTCACTCAATTTCCTCATTAAAATTTCATTCATCTTCGTGAAAACAAATGAGAATCATTAATTTAACACCTCACATGCATTCTTTGGTTCCACAGAGAGATTGCCTCTTTGGGCCCTAATAGGACTGGCTACCCCTCTCACCTTTAATATATTTATAAAATACTTCCTAATTATTTTTTCAATTACCCCCAAACAATTCCTGTAGACCTCTTCTGTTTTCACTTCTCCACACCATCCTTAGCTACCTTCCTTAGTTTAATCAGAAATTTAGAAAATAATCAGTTCATTGAGATGAGCTGTTAGCAGTGTTATGGTTAAGATATTACCATGCAGGAGTTAATTTGCTCCAAGGGAACAGAAATCGAAAATCTAAACCATTTTCCGTTTGCAACTGTATTTTCCCTGTTTATGAAGTAGATGTTAGTTCCTGCAAAGCAATTACTTTTCCCCTTGGTCACATATTGCACAAATCACCCGCTGTTTAACATATTGCAGGAATTCAACTGTTTCAAGAATATAGTAATTTTATAAAATGTCTAAACTAATAACATATTTTTTCAGCAGACTTTTTAAATAATCAACAGCATGTAGGGACGTGCAGAATAATCAAACTGATATTTCTTTGAAATTAATGATTCAGGAAACCCCTAACAAGTGGCAAACTTCCCTAATAAATATGCCTGTTTCTTAATAGATCAAACTTTAAATTTCTCTTTTTCATTCCAATTCCTAATCAATTGTGATGTGTGATACTGCATTGTGCTCCTATTATTGGACAAAGATGTTTGGGGCCTATTTGCAAATTTAACAGCACTATTCGGCTTACTACAGATTCTGAAGACCAAGATTAGGTCCTGAGTGGGATGAGAAAAGATTTAATTGCTCTTATTCCACATTTCTTGACATATCTCATAATTGGTTGCTCTTTCTATCTAAACAAAAATGTTACATTTTTTGATATATTATTCAGATTCAGATTCAACTTTAATTGTCATTGTCAGTGTGCAGTACAGAGACAACAAAATGCAGTTAGCATCTCCCTGGAAGAGCGACATAGATTATGATTTCAATAAATAAATCTATTTACATGCATACAGTCATAGTGTTTTTCCTGTGGGAAGAGTGTCCGGGGGGGGGGGGTGATTGGCAGTCACCGAGGTAAATTGTTGAGTAGTGTGACAGCCACAGGGAAGAAGCTGTTTCTGGACCTGCTGGTCCGGCAACGGAGAGACCTGTAGCGCCTCCCGGATGGTAGGAGGGTAAACAGTCCATGGTTGGGGTGAGAGTAGTCCTTGGCGATGCTGAGCGCCCTTTGCAGACAACGCTTGCTTTGGACAGACTCAATGGAGGGGAGCGAGGAACCGGTGATGCAATTGGGCAATTTTCACCACCTTCTGCAGTGCTTTCCGGTCGAAAACAGAGCAGTTGCCATACCATACTGTGATACAGTTGGTAAGGATGCTCTCGATGGTGCAGCGGTAGAAGTTCACCAGAATATGAGGAGACATAGACATAGACACAATTATAGACATCAACTGTTGAATTACAACATTTAAATAACATTTTTAATGCAAGCACATTTGAGAATGAAGGATTTTACTTTTAGTTTAGAGATACAGCGCGTAAACAGGCCCTTCGGCCCACCGAGTCCGTGCTGACCAGCAATCCCTGTACACCAGCACTATCTTACACAATAGGAATAATTTACAATTTTTACTGAAGCTAATTTACCTACAAACATGTACGTCTTTGGAATGTGGGAGGAAACCAGACCACCTGGGGAAAACCGATGCTGTCAAGGGGATAAGGTACAAGACAGCATCCATAGTCAGGATCGAACCCGGGTCTCTGGCGCTGAAAGGCAGCAACTCTATCGCTGCGCCACCATCGCACCCTCTAATATCTCAAGTGCGTGATTACTGTCGTCTCAGAAGCCCATAATCCTCTGCTAAGGAGTGAACCCACTGAAAGTTGACTTGAAGTCATAATTCAAGGCACAGTGGGATTCTTGAGCTATCCAGTCCAGAGATACTGAGTGTGAAGAGTGTTTGCCTACACCCAGAGACTGCCCACAGAGAAGGACTGTAATTGACAAGGGATCAAACTGACATCAGCCGCTCTGGGGTAGCAAAAGGAAATCCAAGAAATCAGATTGTCCACTGCCTTTGCCAGATATGGGTTGCACAGTCCACATGCAGAAGTGTAGAAATCCAGATGAGTAACAAATGCAAGCAACCAAAGGTTCAGTTCTCAGGCGCAGGGCATCAGAAGGATCTGAAAGTGGTTCTTCTGTTCTCTTAATTAGGTATGATGGTGGTAGGAGTTAAATCCATTGCACTCATTCTATAACAGACCTTTGACAGAGTGCGAGAATTTCCAGGTTAAACCTGCAAGTGAGTCTCACTTCCAGTGAAAATATTCAACAGATTTTATCATGGTTTCTATTTTTTTTTCATTTCTATGAAATAACAAAATAAACATTATTTTTCATGTTTTCTTTCATCATGTTTTCTATGACATAACCAAATAAACATTCTTTTAACATGAGAATATTTTTTCAATGGGGCAAAACTTTCTTTCTTTCTTTCTGCTTTTATAAAAAGATTATTCAGAAGTCTTTTGAGAGTAATTAGGTTTTATTGCAACTTATGAGACGAGTTGAAAGAATCAGAACTTTCAATTTGTTCTTGGGATTCGCTTTTTTAAAAATTGGTTTTGAGAATGAGATGAAAAGCATTTTTACATTTTTTATATTGAAATAAAAGCAGATGAGAGAAAATTAATCCACAACAGCTGTTGTATTTGAATTGCATGTTATATTTAGAATTTGTTTGGCTCAGTACTATCTTTAAAATATTTGAATAAAATTGCATGCAGCATTTTGATTTGAATCTTTAATATGCCTCCTGTTGAGTGCCACAAATCTCTTCTGTTCTACACAGAATAAATTAGATCCATTTGAGAAATAGTGACATAAGCAAATTTATTCGATTAATTACTAATCCAACATATGTAAATTGGGAGTAACTCAATACTATTACAGATACCCTTTCAGTTTATATGACACGTATTTACAGATAAGTGGGAAAATAGTGGTAATGCAACCACAGAAATCCCACATACACAGATCATTCACTCTGGAGTAACCATGACCTAAGGCAGAAAAGCAAAGAACAAAACTGAATTAAACAAACACAAGTGAAATAAACCGGTGCAAAAGTAAATCGCGATCCCTCCCTCTCTCTGTTTGTCTCGCAGTTGTGTGTATATAAAAACAATAGATTGCAGGCAGCAACCTAAGCTTCAATGATAAATAAACCAAGAGATCCTTACTTCAGTTATTTATAATTATCTTGTGCATCTCTTTAAATTCATTACATAAAATTAGTGGTTTATAATATAATTGGATTTAACATTAGTTTTTATGATGGCTTTATTCCCAAGCCCCTACTAAAATCTTTGTTTTTATGTGGTGCTGTTTAAGTGTGAGAAAATATGTGGAAGCGAGGCAGCTTCATTGAGACATAATCAGCAGTTAATAACAGCCTGTGTAATTTGACATGTTATGTTAATAGGTAACAGTATACAGGAGGCATACATTGTTATGGCATTTATTGCATCAACATTTGACTTGCCTTCAGGCAGGTTGAATGTTCCTTTTCATAATCCTTGAATGTAGCTTCCATTGAAAACTACATCCTCAGGTATAATGTATGTCAGACCCAGTTTTATTGCTGCAATCCATTTTTCTTTGTAACGAGTATACCTGGGCAAAGGGCAACCACAATAAAGTTTTTAATGTGCCACAAAGCAGGAAGTTTTATTTTGCTTTAACTGAACAACAAAACAGCCATGATTCAAGACAGAGAATACTGAATGCCAATTATATTTCAATGCTGATGCTTTGCTTTCGAATTGCAACACACTCAATTGAGATACTTCCAGGCCTTTCATTTCTGTAGGCATTACCATGTGTTCTGCCCTTCACGCATTGTAAGAAAAAAAAATGTCATGAAATTTATAATACATTTTATTTCTTTAATTTTAAGGGTGTGGGTATCATTGACAAGATTAGCATTCCGAATTGCCCTTGAGAAGGTAGTAATGAGACAACCTCCAGAATCACTGCAGTCATTCTTTTGAAGTTACTCCCAGAGAACTACTAGGTAGGACATCTCAGGGTTTAGACTCAATATCGCTAAAGGAACAGCATTGTATTTCCAAGTGGGACGGCGTGTGACTTGGAGGTGACTGCATGTTTATGTTCCTGTGTGCCTGCTGCCCTTTTGCTTTGTAGTGGATGTCTCAGATTTGGGAGACACAAAATGCTGGAGTAACTCAGCGGGTGAGGGAGCATATCTGGAGAGAAGGAATGGGCGATGTTTCGGGTCGAGACCCTTCTTCAGACATAAATTTGGAAGATGCAGACTAAATAGCCTATGCAAGTATCGTCAGTAGGTTTCAAAGACGCAACACTGGAGCTACGATGCATTGGTGGTGGAGAAGAGAAATATTTAGTGTGGTGGATAGATGTCATTCAAGTGAACCACTTTTCCATGGGCAGTGTCAAGCTTCTTGTGTGTTATTAATGCAATGCTTGACCCAGCAAATGACAGTATTCCATCATGCCCATCAAGCATTCCATCAGCTTGTGTTTGGCAGAAAGGCTTGGGTCTCAGGAGTTGAACCACCTACGACAAGATATCTAGTCTCTGGTAGCCTTTGTCCAGCTGGTCCAGTTAGGGTGTTGAGGAACTGCAGATGCTGGTTTAAAACGACGACAGACAGTTAAAGCTGGAGTAACTCAGCAGGTCAGACAGAATCTCTGGAGAAAAGGAATAGGTGAAGTTTCGGGTTGAGACCCTTCCTCAGACCAGTTAGGTTGTTAGGATATTGATCATGGGTTTCTCAGTAAATGCAATGCTCTTAAATACCAAGGATAGGTAGTTTGAATCTCTGCTAGAAATTATTACACAAATATTACTGCCAGTTATTGGCCCTTGCCTGAATGTTGTCTATGTCTCATTGCATGCAAACTAGGCATTTGTTTAGTGCCAATCTGCATCACAGTGTTGAGGAAATCACATCGTAAACTCTAAATGCAGCATTATAATTTGAAAACTTACAATTGTAAAAAAAATGGTTATGTTGGAGTTGAATTTTCAAAGGGGTTTTCCAAATCTACCCTGAAACTGTGCAGCTAAACACAATTAAAGTTTGTCTTGCATACAAAAATGATTCTTGATTTTCCTGATTAAAATAGTCATTCAGCCATGAAACCGACCCTTTGGCCTAACTCATCTCTGTGGACCAAGATGCCGTTCTAAGCTAGTCCCATTTGCCCATGTTCGACCCATATCCCTCTATATGTATACCTGTCCAAATGAATTTAAAATGTTGTTATTATACCTGCCTCAATAACTTCCTCTAGCAGCCCATTCCACATCCATACCACGCTCAGTGTGAGAAAGCTGCCCCTCAGGTTTTTGTTAAATCTTTCTCCTCTACCTTAAACCTAAGCCCTCTCGTTCTTGATTCCCCTGGGAAAAAAATCTATGTGCATTCATCCTGTCTATGCTCCACACGACTTTATACACCTCGAAAAGACCATCATTTGGTCTCCAACATTCCAAGGAATAAAGTCCTAGAATGCCCAGCCTCTCCCTATAACTCAGGGCCTTGAGCCCTGGCAACATTCTCGTAAATCCTTTCTGTATTCTTTCCAGTTTAATTGCATATTTCCTTTAACAGTGACCAAAACTGTACATCTATACATAAGTTAAACTTTAATCTTGTGCTCTTCCAGTTTGTGTGGTTTTTCTATTTGCGCAAAAACAGTACATGATAGCACTATGAATTTTTGTCACCTTACTCACCATTCTCCTGTGCTGCAAATGCAACAAGTTTTGTTCCAATTGATGGAATATTTTAAAAGTTATTAAGGTTTAAAAATCTTAAAAACTGCACATGCGCAGATTGGTCTCTTCTCCTCTCAGTCAGCACCCTGGAGATTGGTCTCCTGTCAGTCAATGCCGTGGCCGGGACAGCGACGCCCCTTCCTGCACCACGATCTCTCCCGCCTCATTCATAAACTCCCCCCGTCCCCTCCTCGCAGTAACTTGTCTACTGTCTCCCCCACCACCGGCGGCGGTGGCCGCGGGGGGGGGGGGGTTCAGTGGAAGCCCTGGTCCCATCTCTCTCTCCCTAACTCACCCCTCTCCCCCGCCCGCCCTCTGTGGCAATGGCGGTCCCGTCTACCCATCCCCCCGGGTGAATGGCTGCGACCGTCCGTCTCCTCCGCCACCGCCGCTGCGGTAACTCACCCTCACGGCCCTTTCGGAGGAGATCTCCACCAGCTCATCGAGACTCATAGTGCCCACTGTGACGAACACCGACTCCATTCCTTCCCCCCCCTGCAGCAGCAGCAGCAGCGAGCAGGCAGGCGGGTGGGCAGGGCGGGTGAGTGGGGCGGGGGCGGGGATGGGCCGAGGGGGCAGCAGCAGGTGGGCAGGGCGGGGACGAGCCGAGCAGCAGCAGAGGGCGGTCAGGCAGTACAGGGATGGGCCGAACAGCGGCTGAGCCGGAGTCGGCAGGGGGAGGGAGGGAGAGTCTGTTACAGAGTGGCCGAGCAGTTTGCGTAACACACACACACACACACACACACACACACACACACACACACACACACACACGATGCAAACTGGTCCAATCGTCAAGTCATGGGATCCACAACCACAGCTAACAATGAATGACCGGCAGGAAGGAATGGGATCCCGATGCTGCTTTATATGGAGGGATGCTGGTATGGAGGGAGTGACTGATGGTAGAGGGAGGGAGAGGAGAGGGAGGTAGATGTGAAGGAGGGATTGGGGGAGGGTAGGGGAAAGATCCTGGGTAGGTGAGGAAGGAGAGTGGGGGGATTGAGGGAAACGAGGGGGTAGGAAAAAAGGGGGGGGGAAGTGCGGGAGGGGAGGAGGAGAGAGTGGGGAGGAGGGGGAATAGAGGCAGTGGGTGAGGGAGGTAGGGAGTGGGGAATAGAGGGAGAGGGGGCCGTGGGGGGGTAGGGGGGATGTGAGGAGTGGGGGATAGAGGGATAGAAGTGGGTAGGGAGGGGAGAGGAGTTATGAAGGGAGGGAGTGACTGAGGGTAGTGGAAAGGATAGGGAGGGAGAGGTGAGGGAGGGATTGGGGAGGGGAGGGGAGGAGGTGAGGGGAAAGAAGAGGGAGGGTGAAGAGGAGGGGGAGGGAGTACTGGGGGATGAGGGGAAATCAGTTGCGCCTACACAGTTTGGGGCTATGCATTACCATATAACCATATAACAATTACAGCACGGAAACAGGCCATCTCGACCCTACAAGTCCGTGCTGAACACATATTCTCCCCTAGTCCCATATACCTGTGCTCAGACCATAACCCTCCATTCCCTTCCCGTCCATATAACTATCTAATTTATTTTTAAATGATAAAAACGAACCTGCCTCCACCACCTTCACTGGAAGCTCATTCCACACAGCCACCACTCTCTGAGTAAAGAAGTTCCCCCTCATGTTACCCCTAAACTTCAGTCCCTTAATTCTCAGGTCATGTCCCCTTGTTTGAATCTTCCCTACTCTCAGTGGGAAAAGCTTTTCCACGTCAACTCTGTCTATCCCTCTCATCATTTTAAAAACCTCTATCAAGTCCCCCCTTAACCTTCTGCGCTCCAAAGAATAATGCCCTAACTTGTTCAACCTTTCTCTGTAACTTAGTTGCTGAAACCCAGGCAACATTCTAGTAAATCTCCTCTGTACTCTCTCTATTTTGTTGACATCCTTCCTATAATTGGGCGACCAAAATTGTACACCATACTCCAGAATTGGACTCACCAATAGTGGTGGAATATTGCATTGGGGGAACGGGTGCCTGGTGGAATATTGCATTGGGGGAAGCAGACCCAACAGGTCTGCACTTAGTTTAGTAATATACTAAATATTACTATTAATAATAACCGCAACATAACATCCCAAATGTATACTCAGTGTCCTTACTGATAAAAACCAGCACGCCCTAAACCACCTCAACACCCCATCCGCTTGTGACGTCACTTTCGGAGAACAGTGTACTTGTACTCCAAGGTCTCTTTGTTCCACAACACTCCCCGGGGTCTTACCATTCACTGTGAAAGTAGCACCTGGGTTTGAGTACCCAAAAGGTAACACCATGTATATAACCAAATTAAACTCAATTTGCCAGTGCTCCTTCCTCTTACCCAGCTGATCAAGATCCTGTAATTCTTGATAACCTTCTTCACCGTTTAGTGTCATTTGCAAAATTGCTAATCATGCTTTGCATATTCTGATCCAAATCCTTGACATGGATGGCAGACAACAATGACCCCTGAGACGCACCACTAATCACAGGCCTCCACAGCAGGAACAAGTCTGGCTCCCAGTCCTCTGACAGTGCCCCATTTGGCTGGCCTCCAGGTCGAGGTAATGGCCGATCGGGGATCTATAGCCAATGCTCTCCCATGCCCTCTGGCCCAGTCTGACTCCAGTCAGAACATTTGGTAGCTGGAAAAGCAAACACTCCATTAAAAATTACAGAATGGTAATGATCCAATGCTCAGCATCATTTCGGGTCCTACAAATCCCACAAAAAAAGCTTTAAGGCTTAATTTTACATCTGCTGGCTTCTATTGAGGATCTTGACAGAAATTCTTTAATCTGTACTTCTGCTGCTCTGCTTATCTCTTGTTTGGGTCGATCAGAAGGCCACACACAGACAGGTTTAAATATTTCTTAAAGGTAGGAGTGGTAGCCACCAGCAGTCAGCTGCAGCTGAGAAATCAAAATCCAGCCAATAGGCAAAGCACAGACTTCTGAATATGTATTGACTAAAACTATTTTAGCAGGGGAGATTAATTTTATTTTGCCAAAAACCAAATGTTTATACATCTAATAGATAAAATGAATGTTTAACCTGGCATTTCTCAAAAAGGTCCCCCCCCCCCCCCCCCCCATTTCATGGATTAATGATTTATTAATGCTTTAGAATGTGGCCTGGTACCATCTACCTCTAGGTGTAGCTCAACTTTCTCTCACACACTGTAGAACTGATTGCCCCCACTGCACAGGGTAAGGAAAGATGAAGGGTATACTTTGAACTCGGAAGTTTGTGCCTTTAACTTACTATAAAGTAATAATGTAATTAAATTATTTTCACATATGGTAACATTATTCTGACTTTGAGACTTCAAAAATAATTGTAGTAATCAAGAACGACAACATTTTAAAATTAGCCCGTCTTTTTAAAGGAACTCATAGAAATGTAGCTACAATTTGACATTGCTTTTTCAGCAAACAAAACTTGAGACTTTTCCAATGTAATTTTTCTCTGCCTTAGCGAAGAAAAATCAGTATTTATTTCTCCCTTCAGTTGCTTTTCTCCACCTGGCCTGGCCACATAACCACCAGATCAGACTATTTTATTCCTTATTGTGCCAGTATTACTCTGCATAATGACCAACAGAAAGGGAATTAACTTTGGAAAAACTCTTCCATTCCTTGGAAAGTTGGAATGTTGTCTCGACTAATGCCTAAACACAAGTATGTGAAGTAGCACGTTAGAGCTGCTTTTACACCATTTACCAGGAAAACAGCTCCAAAATATTAATGCAGATAAAATTAGTTAACCAGTTAGAAAGATCAGTAATTGCATTGTTGTTTGATTCTGATAGTTTATAATTCTATTATTATAAGGCACACTATGATATATGGTTGTTTAATGGAGGCATTTAACTTCAGATTATGGCAAAATAAATAATTTATAGCAGCAATTTTAATTGACCAGCCTTCTGATTAAGTTTTGAACTCTCCCACCTGCTTTCAGATGACCAATTACATTTTGTGCCTCAAGGAGACAATCTGGCTGGAAAAAAAACTGACTATTGATTTGGAATGAAATATGAATAAAGCACTGTTGCTATTTTTGGGAGAAAGGTCTTGTTTTAATGTCTTTCTGTGTTGGAGCCACAACCAATTAGAGCTTTTAATTTTTTTTAAAGCAGAATATGGATTGAAAGGGAAAGAGGATTTGTCATTATTATTTTGCTAATTTAAGGAATTGAACCACATCTAAGGGCTTTGGCTCATTAAAAATTTCATGGAAACAGTTCAATGAAAACGTTTCCATATGCCTTTCCGATTCATTCTATTCCCTCTGAAGGGGTCCCAACTCACGCACTGACTGGAATCATTTCAGAGAACATATCTGAGAAATAGGTCCTGGGCAATGATATACTGGCCATGTGAGTCTGTGGTACAACTTGTGTGGGCTTCTTAGACACATAGCCTATTTTCCCCTTTGGACTTTGAAGAGTGAATTTAAAAATGACTGTAAATGATTTTTTTAATATTGCTGTAACCTCTAATCATTTTATAGTGTAACAAAATAATCCTGATTAAAGTATTTCGTACTTGACCAATTTCACAGCAGCTCAGCAGTAGTACACCCTGTGAATTTTAATTGAACTGTCCAGTCCAAGAATGTCTCAAGTTCTACTCATGCTGCATGTGAAGTTTGCTATCTTTCAGTAAGCACTTAACAACAACAGGTTCCATTTATAAATGTAATTTTAGTTCAATGAAATGAAATGTTCCCAGATACTTCATAGAAAAAATATCATAGACAATTTGATTTTAAAAAAGCACATATTGGAACATAGAAACGTAGAAACATAGAAAATAGGTGCAGGAGGAGGCCATTCGGCCCTTCGAGCCAGCATCGCCATTCATTGTGATCATGACTGATCGTCCCCAATCAATAACCCGTGCCTGCCTTCTCCCCATATCTCTTGATTCCACTAGCCCCTAGAGTTCTATCTAACTCTCTCTTAAATTCATCCAGTGATTTGGCCTCCACTGCCCTCTGTGGCAGAGAATTCCACAAATTCACAACTCTCTGGGTGAAAATGTTTTTTCTCACCTCAGTCTTAAATGGCCTCCACTTTATTCTAAGACTGTGGCCCCTGGTTCTGGACTTTCCCAACATTGGGAACATTTTTCCTGCATCTAGCTTGTCCAGTCCTTTTATAATTTTCAATGTTTCTATAAGATCCCCCTCATCCTTCTTAACTCCAGTGATTACAAGCCTAGTCTTTTCAATCTTTCCTCATATGACAGTCCCGCCATCCCAGGGATCAATCTCATGAACCTACGCTGCACTGCCTCAATCACAAGGATGTCCTTCCTCAAATTAGGAGACCAAAACTGTACATAATACTCCAGATGTGGTCTTACCAGAACCCTATACAACTGCAGAAGAACCTCTTTACTCCTATACTGAAATCCTCTTGTTATGAAGGCCAACATTCCATTAGTTTTCTGCACTGCCTGTTGTACCTGCACGGCAACTTTCAGTGACAGGTGTACAAGGACGCCCAGGTCTTGCTGCACCTCTCCCTTACTTAACCTAACCCCATTGAGATAATAATCTGCCCCTTGTTTTTGCCGCCAAAGTGGATAACCTCACATTTATCTATATTATACTGCATCTGCCACGCATCTGCCCACACACTCAACCTGTCCAGGTCACCCTGCAACCTCCTAACATCCTCTTCACAGTTCACACTGCCAACCAGCTATGTGTCATCTGCAAACTTGCTAGTGTTGCTCCTAATTCCCTCTTCCAAATCATTAATATATATGGTAAACAGTTGCGGCACCAACACCGAGCCTTGCGGCACTCCACTCGCCACTGCCTGCCATTCTGAAAAGGACCCGTTCACTCCTGCTCTTTGCTTCCTGTCTGCCAACTAATTTTCTATCCATGTCAACACCCTACCCCCAATACCAAGTGCTCTAATTTTAGTCACCAGTCTCCCGTGCAGGACCTTATCAAAGGCTTTCTGAAAGTCTAGATACACTACATCCACTGGCTTCCCTTCATCCATTTTACATGTCACCTCAAAAAATTCCAGAAGATTAGTCGAGCATAATTTCCCTTTCATAAATCCATGTTGACTTGGACTAATCCTTTTACTGCTATCCAAATGCCCCGTTATTACCTCTTTAATAATTGACTCCAGCATCTTTCCCACCACCGAAGTCAGGCTAACTGGTCTGTAATTCCCCGTTTTCTCTCTCTCGTTCCTTTCTTGAAAAGTGGGCTAACATTAGCTATCCTCCAATCCACAGGAACGGATCCTGAATCTATTGAACATTGGAAAATGATCACCAATGCATTCACTATTTCTAGAGCCACCTCCATGAGGACCCTGGGATGCAGACCATCCACCCCAGGGGATTTATCATCCTTCAGTCCCATTAGCCTACCCAATACTATTTCTCACCTAATGAAAATTTCTTTCAGTTCCTCTACCCCTTTAGATCCTCGGTCCTCCAGTACATCTGGGAGATTGTTTGTGTCTTCCTTAGTGAAGACAGATCTGAAGTACCTGTTCAACTCTTCTGCCATTTCCTTGTTGCCCACAATAATTTCACCCGTGTCTGCCTTCAACGGACCCACATTTGACTTTGCTACTCTTTTTCCCTTAACATATCTAAAGAAGCTTTTACTGTCCTTCTTTATATTCCTGGCCAGCTTCCCCTCGTACTTCATCTTTTCAGCCCGTATTGCCCGTTTTGTTTCCTTCTGTTGTCCTATGAAAGTTTCCAATCCTATGGCTTCGGGCTACTCTTTGCTGTGTTATACATATTATCTATTAGTTTTATTCTATCCCTGCCTTCTCTTGTCAACCCCGGTTGCCTCCTACTCCCCTTAGAATCTTTTTTCCTTTTTGGAATGAAATGATCCTGCGTCTTCCGGATTATGCCCAGAAATTCCTGCCATTGCTGTTCCACCGTCATTCCTGCTAGGATCCCTTTCCAGTCTACCTTGGCCAGCTTCCCTCTCATGCCTTCATAGTCCCCTTTGTTCAACTGCATCAGTGACACTTCCGATTTAACCTTCTCCTTCTCAAATTTTAGATTAAAACTAATCATATTATGATCACTACCTCCATGCGGGTCCTTTACCTCGAATTCTCTTATCAAATTTGGTTCATTAAACAACACTAAATCCAGAATTGCCTTTTCTCTGGTCGGCTCCATTACATGCTGCTCTTGTAATGGTCTTTGGAACAAGTAACCAATAGATTGGTCAAAGAGATAGGTGTTGAGGACCATCTTAAATAAGAGTGGGACAAATGCTCAGAGGTTTAAAGAGGAAATCCCAGGATTTTGAACCAAGGCATCTAAAGACAAACATCTCAAAGATGCATATTAATATTGAGAGTGCAGACTAGGCCAAATTCAGAGAGTTGCAGAATTTGCAGAGGGTTGAGGGGTGTAGGAAGTTGCAGGTAAATGGGAGAGGTGAAACCAAGAAGCAATTTACTTTAGGGTAGGATCACTGCCTTACAGCGCCAGAGACCCGGGTTCGATCCTGCTGCATGTACAAAGTTTGTACGGAGTTCTCCCTATGACCAGCATGGGTTTTCTTCGAGATCTTCGCTTTCCTCCAAAGGCGTATAGGTTTGTAGGTTAATTGACAGTGCAAATGTATAAATTGTCCCTAGTGTGTGCCGGGTAGTGTTAATGAGTGGGGATCGCTGGTCGGTGTGGACTCGGTGGATTGAAGGACCTGTTTCCATGCTGTATTTCTAAAACAAAAAAACTAAAAGATGGACACAAAGTGCTGGAGTGACTCAACGGGTCAAGTCGCATCTCTGGAGAAAAAGGATGGGTGACGTGTTGGGCCAGAACCCTTCGGACTCTGTGAGTCTCAAGAAGGATTCTGACCCAAAACATCACCCATCCTTTTTCTCCAGTGATGCTGCCTTACCTGCTGAGTTACTCCAGCACTTTGTGTCCAACTTCGGTATTACCCAGCATCTACAGTTCCTTCCTACATATCATCACCTGTACTGGCCCCAGAAAGATGCAAGCGAGACCCAGCAAATTTTGGTGTGAGGCCATATGTGTGGGGTGCAACAATCATGTGGGGAATTATTGCATGGCAGATAGTTTGCCACTTATAATAATATACAATGCCCTCCATAATGTTTGGGACAAAGACCCATCATTTATTTATTTGCCTCTGTACTCCACAATTTGAGATTTGTAATTGAAAAAAATCACATGCTGTTAAAGTGCCCTTTATCAGATTTTAATAAAGGCCATTTTTATATATTTTGGTTTCCCCATGTAGAAATGACAACAGTGTTTATACATAGTCCCCCCCCATTTCAGGGCACGATAATGTTTGGGGCACATGGCTTCACAGGTTTGTAATTGCTCAGGTGTGTTTAATTGCCTCCTTCAGGCAGGAAAAAGAGAGCTCATAGCACCGAGTCTTTCCTCCAGTCTTTCCATCACCTTTGGAAACTTTTATTGCTGTTTATCAACATTAGGACCAAAGTTGTGCCAATTAAAATCAAAGAAGCCATTATAAGACTGAGAAACAAGAATAAAACTGTTAGACACATCAGCCAAACCTCAGGCTTACCAAAATCAACTGTTTGGAACATCATTAAGAAGAAAGAGAGCACTGGTGAGCTTACTAATCGCAAAGGGGCTGGCAGGCCAAGGAAGACCTCCACAGCTGATGGCAGAAGAATTATCTCTATAATAAAGAAACATCCCCAGAAATCTGTCAGTCGGACAGATCAGAAACACTCTTCATGAGTCAGGTATGGATTTGTCAATGACCACTGTATGCAGAAGACTTCATGAACAGAAATACAGAGGCTACACTGCAAGATGCAAACCACTGGTTAGCTGCAAAAATAGGATGGCCAGGTTACAGTTTGCCAAGAAGTACTTAAAAGAGCAACCACAGTTCTGGAAAAAGGTCTTGTGGACAGATGAGACGAAGATTAACATATCAGAGTGATGGCAAGAACAAAGTATGGAGGAGAGAAGGAACTGCCCAAGATCCAAAGCATACCACCTCATCTGTGAAACACGGTGGTGGGGGTGTTATGACCTGACCATGTCTGGCTGCTGAAGGTACTGGCTCACTTCAGTGACGATACAACTGCTGATGGTAGTAGCATAATGAATTCTGAAGTGTATAGACACATCCTATCTGCTCAAGTTCAAACAAATGCCTCAAAACTCATTGGCCGGCGGTTCATTCTACAGGAAGACAATGATCCCAAACATACTGCTAATGCAACAAAGGAGTTTTTTCCAAAGAGATAGGTGTTAATGGTTGATGCATGAGTGGCCAAGTCAATCGCCCAATCTAAACCCAATTGAGCATGCCTTTTGATATGATATGATATGCCATTTATTGTCACTATACATGACTATACATGTACATATACAATTTTATATGCTGAAGAGAAAACTGAAGGGGACTAGCCCCCAAAATAAGCATTAGCTAAAGATGGCTGCAATACAAGCCTGGCAGAGCATCACCAGAGGAGACACCCAACGACTGGTGATGTCCATGAATCGCAGACTTCAAGCAGTCCTTGCACGCAAAAGACATGCAACAAAATACTAAACATGACTACTTTCATTGACATTACATTGCTGTGTCCCAAACATTATGGTGCCCTGAAATGGGGGGACTATGTATAAACACTGCTGTAATTTCTACATGGTGAAACCAAAATGTATAAAAGTAGCCTTTATTAAAATCTGACAATGTGCACTTTAACCACATGTGATTTTTTTTTCTATTCCAAATCTCAAATTGTGGAATACAGAGGCAAATAAATAAATGATGGGTCTTTGTCCCAAACATTGTGGAGGGCACTGAATAGGGAATGGGAACTAAGAATTCCAGGACACCTCCCCTGGCTAAATCAGAAGTTCAACGTTCAAGGGAAAACAATCAATGGCAAGACTACAGTTGGGCATTTGCTGTCTCCTTGATTTTCTTTATTTGTTGCTGCCGCATTCCTTGGGTAAAGCCAGCCACTGTCTCCAGCCTTAAAACGGCACTGGGCAATCCATTTACAACAAGTTAGGTTAAACGAATGGGTTAATCATAGAAGCTACCTTGAAAATAATATGGAGATTACTAGCAAAATGTAGTACATTCAAAGTACAACTGCACAATAAAACTGCATGCAGGATAATTGAGCAGTCCAAGTCAAATCATCCATTGATTGAAAACTTTGACAAAGGTTCGAAGCTGTAATGCATTTAAAGAGACATGGCAATTTCTCTCAATTCCTCTTTTCTTTGAAAAGAGAACAGACTGTCCGATTACTTGTCTTGGGCAAAGAAGTGGCTAAAATTGATTTGTGGTGTTGGTAGTTTTGGCATGTTTAAATTTATAGGGTGTGAAAGTTAAAATGAGGTAATTGGTTGATGGGCTGCTAAACACTTACCGGTAAATTCTACATCTTGAGTTAATCCTGTTTGGAAAGACGTTGGCAATCGTGCAACCTTACTGAGTATTAAATATGGTTCTTGTTGCAGAGAACATGGGGGGAAAGCTCATACTGAGTGTAAAAAAGAGTAGGGTAAATTGTAGTGTGGAGGACAAGAGGTCTGACTTGAGCTGTCAATATGTTTCTCCTCCCTCACACCTTCCCTGCTCCTGTTAAAGCACATATGATATTAACGTTCACTTCAGTAGTTTCAATGGCTTCTTTCATTGCTTATAAGTTAAAGCTGCTGGCACCTAATCTCAGTGAAGATTTGGTTACAGAGCAGGATGTAGGAGGGAAGTCAGTAAGCATGGCTGGCCACACCCCTACCCCCTAAGTGAAAGAATGCTGAGAATGGGCATACCAGACATACTGAGTGAAGAATTGCATTTCATACCTAAGATGTCTGCTGTTGTTTAGGCACAAGCTAATAAGTAGTAATGCATTCCATTCAGTTTTATGTGCAAATTTCCTTTAAAGCCACTTCAGGAATGTGTTTCAACAAATCACATACATTAATGACAGTATAAAAATAACTGTACCCCGTCCAGAAAAAATATAGTTGAAAATAGTTCCAAGATGTTTACCCAACTTATGTTTTAACTAGAACAGTGGGGGGTCACATACACTGTGTATTTACTTTGTTTGTCTCAAAGCTACAGGATAGTAGACTCTCATTAAAAAATCTTTTGAAATATTGTTACCTAATAGATGTTATTTATAGCTCCCACTTGAATAGAGTATACAGACACATGTTCCTTGTTGTATCTCACTAACCCCCCCCACCTTGGTTGATTAGAGAAATATTCATAAGTAGGACAAAAGAATTTACCTTGGAAATTCTAACTGATCCTATTTCACTGATACAGAATCAATATCCATATAATCCAATAAGCCTGGGAATCTATGGATGTATTTTGTATGTAACATAAAGACACAGGGGATAGATTTAAATGGGAACATTGGATTCATTTTTAGCAGGATACAATAATGAAAAAAAAAAGTTTTTTTGTTTTTACAAGAGACCTTAGCAGTACACAAAGAACATTCATGAATGCTCTTGGAATCTAATCAAACATATTCCCTTTGAGTTTCGTGTTGCTGCTCAAGAATTTGAGCCTTATTAATGCCCAGTGCTCAAAATCTGCCAGCTTCTATGTGTGATAATTTTAGTTAGGTCTTAGTTGTGTGCTGCTTTAGATACAGTAAGCTATATATTCCACCTATCACTTTGGTTCCACGACTGTGCACCCTCTAGTGCAGATAAAAGTCAACGTTGAGTCGAGAAATGGTGGTGGAAGCAATAATATCTTTGCATAAGAACAACTAAAATTGATGACAATTATAAAAATTAACAAAGCAATGTGCTTTTTCTCTGCTGTGTCACGTATGGATTTGTCATTAATAACATACATACTGTATTTGTATTGAAATTGAATCAATATGCAGATATAAAGCACAGCAAACATCAGTAGAGGTATTAATAAATCCAATGCAGTAAATTCATATCAGGTGGCATCATAAATAGTGAGTCTGATGTTTCAACTGTGCATTATCTTGATCTGAGCCACATAAAAATTAGTGCCTTCAAATCAGCCTCAGTTTATTATTTTGTCCCAATCTCAGTTGTTCTTTTTTTGTCATAGGCTATGTTGTGGTGAATGTTTTGCTGACAGCAGAAACATGCCATTGTGAGTCTTGCACTGAAGGATTAGGAAATTTGATTTAATCATTGCAAACTTATCATGGTAATCCTCAGATTTACAGGTTGTAACATAATCATAAATGTATTTTAAAAATTCTTAAGTTCGGAAAAAAAATCATTAACACAATAAATCCCATAACCAACACATTAACACCAGTACAATAAATTGTATATTATCCCCAGGGTGATAAGAGAAAGCAGAATGTTCAGAAATAAACTCCAGGACTACAGGAATGTAAGCAATACCAAAGCAACAATGTTAAATCTGGTTGTCATTACAGGGAATGGTCACAGATTCTTTTCTCATAATGTCAGCAGCGTAAATGATACAATGCATTACAACAATACTAAGATGGTTTGCAAATGTTTCTGAACAATACTGCTACCTGTTCGTATGTTTTGTCAAGTATACTATATTTATTTTCTCCTTTTTACTCTTACAGGTGCAACAGATCTTGGTCCCTTCTCAGATCCTCGGCAGTTTGGGCTTTCTTCGCTCACAGAAAGCCGCTTCTCCAACCCCCGAATGCACTACCCAGCCACCTTCACCTACACACCAACTCCAGTTACAACTGGCATGTCTCTAGGTATGTCCGCAGCTGCACACTATCACACCTACTTGCCACCGCCTTATCCTGGCTCATCCCCTAACCAAAGTGGACACTTCCAAACCAGCAGTGCACCCTATCTCTACTATGGCACCTCTTCTGGATCCTATCAATTCTCCATGGTGGCAGGGGGAGAACGCTCGCCCTCCAGGATGCTGCCACCTTGTACCAGTGCATCAACTGGCAGTACACTGCTTAATCCGAATCTGCCCAACCAAAATGATGGTGTTGATGCTGATGGTAGCCATAGCAATTCTCCCACTGTGTTGTCTTCCACTGGAAGGATCGATGAGTCTGTCTGGAGACCATACTGATTTTAATTCTATAAGAATACATAACAGCAGCTTGGAAAAGAACATTATCATTTAAACAGTGCCTATTGTACAGTTTTTAACTGGAAGAAAATCTAATGGTATGACTGCTCAGTGAACTCGTACAGTATTTCAGGACATTTCTGTACAGTTCAACATATGCACATGACTTGGGCTATTTTTAAGTAACCCCCCCAACCACCTCCTCCACTGAGAGAACTTAGCACCTTGTCCAAATACATGAAGCCTAAATGCACAGCAAAGGAAACTTTGTTTCACAAAGGTGGGCCTTGCACATAATATCTAAGAAGTGGCAGAGTGCAAATTGCAGTAATCATTAAAGCAATGTTGTGTGTGGCAAAGAAGTGGCTAAAAATAAGGAAAAAAAGGACTCTAAGCTTGAAGATGAATAGTCCTAGAAGATGTAGCTATCCACTTTAGCGTCTTTTTATAAGTTGTCTAGGAGCAAAACTGGCTCACAATTAGAGTTGTATGCATTTGGTTGCAACTGTGCATAAAGGGCAGAAATTTTCGTTTTTCTAATACATTTCTTGAGGAATGCCCTTTAAATGTAAATAGACTGAAGTTTTTTTAGTAACCATTTATGTAAGCATTTCTGTTCATTGAAAGTTTACTGCAGATTTCAAGAGGAGTTTCTGTTCTCTTGAAATGGTTTTGTATATACTTACAACAAAATTGTCTTTCAATTTCAAATGAGATTTATCCCATCTGGCTTGGAGCTATTTTATTCCACTATGTTCTTTAATTTGAATATCGTTTACTTATTAATTGAATGGCTCCTTGATCCTGGTCTACAGACATTAAAATGGTAATGTCAACATTGGCGTCAATACACTATAGTATGTGTAGTTGGCTGCATACTTGAGAAACAATGGCAATAATTTATATTATTTTAATATTCAAACTCATGGGTTACTTTAATTAAATGGCAATTCTCCCCAAAAATTAGAATCCTCAAATTATTTAGTTACTAAATATTGTGCAAATGTAAGGATGATGGATATAGGAATATTCTTTGCAGTTCATGCAAGGAGCATTGGGAATACTATTTGTTAATCACTCATTCCACATTAGTTAGGTTCCCTTAAAACTGATATAGTGTATATTTATGTATTATTATTGAAAGAACATTTCTTTGAGGATCGAACAGCAATATTTTATTTAAAGGTATATATTGGTCGAAATATCCTCACACAATTGATACTTGAAGAATATTGTCAAGGGGATATCCAAACATGTTGCTGTGTAACAGCACTATACATCTTTACATATCCAAAGCTGTGTTTATCAATCTAAGGATGAGAGCTTTCTTTTGGCTTTTGTTATAAATTTAACTCATGTTTTCCAGAATTTTGCTTATAATCCAATATGCTAATCAAATTAGGATCGTTGGTGTTTTATAACAGAATCGGTGCAGTTAGGGCAATACCTTGAAATCATGAAATTATTGCCTCTTAAATATTTTCAAAAGCCCTTTAATCAGTGAATTTAAAGCGTACCTTACTATTCAATGCCAGCAGCCAAAAAGGCACGATTTCAGAATTAATGTTTCCTTTAAACAATCAGGTCCACAATGTAAACAAAACAAAAGGCAGAAAGTACTGTTTATGTTCTACTTATTTTCCTTCACAGTGCATAATCGTGAAGGTGATTTGATGCCCTTTTCAAGTTTATTTTAAGAAACAATAATTAGATGGAAAGATGTTTCGTTCACTCACTCTACTTCATACACAATTACATCTGTATAGGCATAAGTTTGTGACTTTTTACATTTGAATATGAACTGCTCTGGTAATAACGAGAAGGAAACACTTGCACGTAGTGAAAATTTGAAGTGAATGCAGTTGAAAACATACAGCAGACCGTAGATATCATGAATAATGAATCATATTTTAAGCAGGAATATCTTGTGGTTTGAGGCATGATTATTTTGACAGAAAAGTGGCTACCATTAAGGTCATTAATCTAGTTTACACTCAGGCAATGTCTAAATTCTCGAGCAGAAACTAATTTTAGGCCATTAATTGTTATTATTGAAATGTGGTTAACACTTAAAGTTTTAACTTATATAGCTAAAACCACCTTAGAATTTATTGGCATTACATCTTTAAGCAAAACTAGTTTGTGTTCAAGTAGTACTAGAAATTAATAACACAGCCAAATAATGACTTCACTTCAGAAGTACTTAATTGGCCATAAAGCACTAAGGGATGTCCTGAGGCTTGAAAGTTCTTTCCTTTTATTATCATACCAACGTAGAACCTGTATTGATTCAACTGATATACTTGTGCAGAACCTGCCATATATTAAAGTAACCCAGGTACTTGATATGTTAAAATTGCCATGCCTATAAATCTTAGAAAGATTACACAAAAAAAATGTGTATTCAGTCTTTGTAACTTTAAAAAAGCACAAAATACATGAGGTACATGAATGCAATATCTTATCCTAATGCTTCCTTAGTTTCAAATGCTTCGTTCTATTCTGAGACTATTTTATGTAATAAATAAATGTCAAATATTTTTCAATATTTAGATATAGCAAGCTTTTTTTTTAAACTGTAACATTTTCTTGTGTGAAGCATGCTTTTGTGGACCCAAGGTTCTATTTACATTAAAGCTGGACAACTTTATTGATATTATTTATTGCAAGTGGTAGCTTGAAGCAAACCACCAGCCTACATTTATATATCTGTACAGGTAATGAGTTCGATAGTTTTCAGCAGCATTTAAAAAAGCAGGTGTCAGGTTACACAACTCAAGGTTGAATTAATCAAATCTTACTGCCAGTGCAAGCTGTTACCTATTTAATAAGAGGTACTTTATTTGTTTAATGTAATTTTTATTGCTAAGGTGGATTTTTAAACATGTGTTTTTATATAAAATGATTTTTTTTAAACATTCTTTGTTAGGATGTGATATTTGTAGGGCTGCAGGCAGCAATTTTGGAACAACGCTTAAGATTTTATACAGTCAAAAGCACATCCAACTAGATCCACTATCCACCAGGTTGATGCAACAATTACTATACATTTGTGATATCATGCAAATTGTATACATGGATTTTTTTCATTCAGTGCAGATTTTCACTCCAGGTATGAACATTTTGGGGGGATTTCTGATCTGTTAGTTTTCTCTGGTACTAACTGTTAACATGAACTAGCAGATAATTACAGAGTAATTTAATGTGCAGAAGGGGACTATGCAGCCATGATAAGAGCTATTTAGATGTATCCTGTTTTCCAGTCTCCGTCAGTGGTCCTGTAGGCTGCTACTTATCAAATGTTCATCAGGATGATGAACATAAGATGAGAGTTTCTGCCTCCACTACCCTTTCAGGCATTGTACCACAGACCTTCATAATAACAATTAAAAGAACAATTCAAATTTCTTCTAAACTTTCTGCTATTCACCCATAATCTATGGCCCTGGTTTATCACGGGGTTATGTGACACCTTAGGTGATTCAAAGATACAGTAGACTTCATAGGATTGCCAAATACTTGATTGCTTTACATGGTGGCAGCAGATAAGTCCAAGTTTAATAAAATAGCAAAAAATAATTGATGGAAGCTTCAATAAACTCTAATAGGATCATGCAATTACAATGAATATTCTATATCTTGGAATATTACAGTTCCTTACTATGTCAATATTTTGGATTGGCACTGAATATTCATCTCTCCATTTTCCTTTTTCTTTTGATGATGGTAAATAATTTTGTCATTTAATGCAATATCCTACTGTTCCATTGAAAAAATATTGAGTAGGAATGAAATATTATCAGATACAAAATGAAAACCTAGCATGGGAAAATCAAAACCCCAGATTAAAGTGTATCTGGTTTTGTCTTCAGAAAAGGCTAATCTGCTTTCCTCCAGAAACTAGGAATAGAAACAGGGGTTGCTGTTATAGAGGCAGAAGCACTGATTGAGATATTTGCTGTGTAGAGCAGTTCATGTCAATAATTGATGAGCACAGCTGTATGCTTTGAATGTTTCTAGTATTTGGCAATCATACCACTAATGTAACTGATGGTAAAAATAAGCTTGGGTTATAGGTTTCATGCTGATTTGTTTCCAGTGAAAGCCATGTTACAATTTGTTAACCTAACATTATGAAAACAATACTCTTAATAATGAAAGGCACAGTAGAGCTTAAACTAAAATGACTGAAACAAGTCCAAGGTGAGCCTCATCCATCTCAGATTTAGTCATGTTATCTTCAACTCTCGATACTCTTAATCACACAAAACTATTTTTAGGAATGTTACAACATTTTGAGATTTTAAAAAATCAAGCCTATAATTTATCCCATCAGATAAAGCATAAAAAAACCCTTTAATATTTACCCAGTTCACTTTCATATCTTCAGTATTAAAAAAGTTATGGTCATTTTCATACTAGGAAATTAACATCTTGTTCCCTATTGCTTTGTATTGACTTAACTCAAAAGCTGTGATCGAGGACAAGGACCGTTTTACACAGACACACATACAGATCAGTCATGGATGCCGCCATGTTCAACAATCCGATCTGTATGTACTGTGGAGGTTTTTAGTCAGATATTTAGCATGAAAATAGTGATCATGGATAGACAATTACACAATACAGATAATGATCATGTTGCCAATATCGGGGCCTAATTAACTTATTTCGCATCATCAGATTAAAATTAAATTACACCTAAAACTAGATAAGATATTAAGTAAACGTCCTACATACCTTTTGTTTTAGTATGAACTTGCGATCTGTGATTTTGAAGGTCTTGAATTTGAGCCCCGACTTTCAAATCCAGCGATTCAATAGACCAGCAACGTGCTGAAAAAAAAGCGCGAATGGATGACAGAACGGGATTTCCTCTACATCATAAGCTTGTTGTAAGAGGAAATCCCTCCCTGACAACAAAGAAAAACTTGCAATTTACTCCCCCCCTTCCCCCACAGTATCTCGAGTCGGCAGATCTGGGGTGCCACTGACGGCAGGGATTGTAACAATGATACTCTTTTTTTTGTCTTAAGCAGTTTATCATGCAGTTCATATTTGGTATTCTATAGTTTGTGATGTGAGACACACAATGGAAATCTGAGCTTTCTAACGCAATTGCTACATAGATAGTTGAGAAAAAAAGCACACATGTTAATCTGTTCATTATTTTTGTTTAAGTAAATCAGACATCATTCTGCAGTTTTGATTTCAATGGTATACTTGCACTTCGGCGTTTTAATTTTTTTAACTTTTTATAAAAATACAAGCTTTTTTATTGCTGTTATTCAATAATTGCTTTGTACTGAGTGTACTGTACAAATGCATTGTGTTTCCAAGCCATTGCCATCATTGATTATGAATCACTTTGCTATGTCTTAAAAGGGAAGAAAGCTAAGGTAGTGGTTTATGTATCACCAAACCACAAAATTCCTTGTCTGGCATTTTGTCATGATTGTAACATTGATTTAAGTTTGAATTTCATTATCAATAAAATGGCATTTTGTATTAATTCTGTATTAACATTCTTGACCATTTGAAGATGCAGCAGAAGGATATGTGACTGTGGGTTAGAGTCAAGGACTTCAAACTTACAATGTTCCTTCCAGATTTCCCTTGTACATTCCCTTATAATCTTTTTTGGAGTATTTAGCTGTAGAATTCTTCACTATGGCAGGTTACCTTTGGGCACTTTAGGTGTCATATTTATTGCTGCCTGACCTGCTGAGTATTTCCAGCACTTGTTTTATTTCAGATTTCCAACATTTGCTTCACCACTTCATTAGGGCTCCTAGAGGCCCCACTCAGTTAAATGTTGCTTTGATGTCCAAGGCAGTAACTCTCACCACGCATATGCAAATTAGCTCTTGTATTCTATGTTTGGAGTAAGACTGAAAAGATGCCCAATGCTGCAACCCAAAATGAGGGCCCGTTTGCTGTACGATTCCATGGCTGACATGTCATAGACATGTTGGTAACTCTTAGAGTCATGGAATCATACAGTAAATGGGCCCTCATTCTGGGTTTCAATGTGTGTCCCTCTAAAGGCTGCATTGCCGACTCCAAGTGGATCCAAGGCAAGGATGAGATTCAATAAATTGATCTACTTGGTAATTCTACTACTTGTGTATCTTGGGTCCTTACTGAAGGGGCAGCACTGAAACGCTATTTCAGAGGATATTGATGCCACTTACAACAAAAAAATTCCACATACCTGCTATAACTACCACTCAGTAAATACAACCTTGCAATGAGGGACCGAGCTTCCCTCCTCCAACAATGGCTCCTTTAACAAACAGGGTCTTGCTTAATGGGAGGAGCTTTTGCCTTAAAGCTACAGTGACGACAGACTGTAAAAATCAGATGGTATTTGAGGTTCTTACCCAACTCTTGCCCATAAATGTGTCACATTCCCTTGGAAATTCAGGGTCTTGGTATTCTGCTTTCAAACACTTTTTAAAGATTTGGTTCAAATTTTATCTCAGTTACTCAACCTTAATCCGTTTGGTTTAATATTCAATTTCATATGAAATAACTCTTAAAGCCAGCATTTGAATATCCATTAACAACCCCAGATAACACTGTTTATCTTAGAACTAAACATTTGAAAGTAAACTCTGATGAACCATAGCATTGCACCACCTCAGGTAACACGTTTCCTTTCTAGCTTTCTAACTGGCAAAACGTTTTCTTTGACTCCTAGATATTTGGTATAAATTGTGAAACAAATTCCTTAAAAACTGACTTGGATCATTACAATTCTATGGGAAAATAGGGACAAAGCTCTCACATTTGTACATTTTTAATACAACTTTATTCAATGAGACTGGGAGATCACTGAACTTGTTTCAATTATTCATTCTGATCTGCACTTTGCATGATTTGCGGGTTATTTTAGTCATAGATATATGGATTTCGTGTCAAATTTAGGTGTAGAATTGTGCTACGTTTTAGTAGCAGCAAAACTCAGTCCCTAACATTATAAACAGCAAATTATTTTCCATTTACTGTACTTTAATAAAATAAGTTTTCAAAGAAAATCAAAAATACACCTTTTCATAATGCCCTTATACTCATGCATAGCAGTGTCCAAGGAACATTACTTAAATGTATGGAGAGGCTCAAACAAAACGAGAACATTTAATCTCTAATCAACTTTCCTGCAGTTGCTGCAACATAGTGTTATTGCAAGGCTTGGGCACTGACCAAGAGGTCTCTATTTTAAGGAATACTTTTCATAAAGCTGGCGAAGATGGATGCTTTGCATTTAATTGCGCCAGGCAACTTTACCTGCCACTTGCATTTGTTCCCTGCCCCACTCTTTGTTAATGTCACAGCTCTTTCAAACTAGTTCAACACCATGGCTCCATGGTCTGAAGAAGGGTCTCGACCCGAAACGTCACCCATTCCTTCTCCCCAATGAGTGGCTGCTGTCAAAAGCTTTTTCATTTGTTTGTCATATTGACAATTTAAAGAAAAGGTTTATACGGATTCAACTCATTAACAAAATGGAAATTACGAAATAATGAAAAACTTTAAGTCAGTTAAACCCACATAAAAGAGAAGGAAACAAAATGCCAACCTAAAAACTTTCTAATGAATATTTGAAGTTCTGGGTTATTATTTCATACTTGGCATCAGCTTAAAGCATCTGCCCCTGCAGATCACCATAATTCTGAACTTACACTGGATACTCCGACATACATCGAATGTATCTCCAATGTCCTCTTTACAGATGCAAAAATATGAATGCATTTAATATTAGAAGGTGTACAGGCAGCAGTTCCCTGCAGAAATGTATCCGGCATCATAGCTCAATCCAGCCCTGTGTTATTGTGCATTGTAAGTGGGTTTGCCAATTATCACCTATGTACACTGCTGCAAGAAACATTTCAGATGGGATTTTCTGCTGCAACGAAATGTGGCATAAATTTAGCATTGTTCTCTTGACCCGGTTTGATACTCTAGGGTAAAGCAAATTTGCAAGGCTCCACACAGGCATCCATTGGCAATGGCAGGGATAATTTTCACCTCTTCCGATTGGCTGAACAGCCCCATTGACACTTCTGCTGACATAAATAGGGATTTGCTGTGTTCTCATAAGAGGTGTGAGAGGCGCTCCACCAATTCAGCCCTCAAGTTTTGAGGTAGATCGTTAAGTTCTCACATCGTGGAGAAGGAACATGGTGGCATCAGGTCTTGGGTTGCCAGTTGTCCTCGAACCTTATTCTTGGGGTTTCAATATATAACCACTTTACTGCATTACAGGCAAACGGCCATCAAAGTAAATTAAAAAACACACATTTTTACCATCCCCCTATAGTTGATCCAGAGCACAACTCTTCGATTCACAGAGACTTGGGAGCACCACTGGACGGTTCATGATTTTAATTAACTTCACCACACCTGCTACAGCATAGTGTAACTGGTAACTTGTGTAGGAGAGAACTGCAGATGCTGGTTTAAATCGAAGGTAGACACATAATGTTGGAGTAACTCAGCGGGACAGGCAGCATCTCTGGAGAGAAGAAATGGGTGCCATTTCGGGTCGAGACCCTTGTTCAGACTGGCAACTTTATGGATTAACCAAGTGGACCATATTTTATGGAATATATTTCAGTAAGCAGAAGCAGAAGAATACCCCGCAATCAATTGCATCAAGCATTTTCAAGTTCCCTCTCTTTCTTGCCATGTCAAATTTCCAGCATGGCTAGGGCACACCTAATAAGAAACACATGTGATGGCATTTGCTTCCACATTATATATGCCTGTGTATTTTATTGCCCCAGAGGTGGACAAGTCCCAGATGAGACAAGGCCTGTGGGCAGGCAAAATAATGGTTCTCGCCTGATTTTACGCTTTTGCCTGATGAAGCTATGCCAGGGATTGTTTCACAAAGTACAATTTGTTCCCTTTGGTTTTAGCTTTGCCTACAAAAGAACAAATTTGTCTATGGTTGCAATTGTCGTACTGAATTTCAGCACCATTTATTATATTGGAGGTGGACATCAACAATGAAGAACATTGCCTACCCATTCATGGCCTGTGGTAACTTCAAGTGACATCGCATTAGGACTGGCTAAGAATAGGAAAAAAGTTAGATTGCTGGACAGTAGCCTGGTCATCGAAGAGTGCAGAATCAGCTATTTTCAGAAAAGGCAGAAGCAGAAGAGCTACAATTCAGAAGAATGTGTGAAAGTAACTAACAGAAAGTAACTTCGTTATTGATGGTTCGTTCCAAATTTGCATACTTTTTTTAGGTGGGCTGATATCTCTCTGTAGAACATCGGATGATCCAGAAACCAGGATGTTGTTTACCTAGATTTTCAGAAAGCCTCTGATAAGGTGCCACGTGTGAGACTGCTAAGGAAGATGAGAGCCAATGGGCCGATACTAGCACGGATAGCAGGTTGGCTGGATAGCAGGAGGCAACGAGTGGTAATAAAAGGGGCTTTTTCCTGGTTGGCTGCCAGTGACTAGTGGAGTTCTGCAGGGGTCGGTGCTGGGGCCTGACATCGGGGAAGATGATGGAGTCAATTATTAAAGTAGTAATAATGGTGCATTTGTATAGCAGTAAAAGGATTGGTCCGTCATACTTGACTAACCTTCTGGAAATTTTTGAGGATGTGACAAGTAAAATGGATGAAGGAGAGCCAGTGGATGAAGTGTATCTGGATTTTCAGAAAGCCTTTAATAAGGTCCCACACAGGAGATTAGTGGGCAAAATTAGAGCACATCGTATTGGGAGTAGGGTATTGACATGGATTGAGAATTGGTTGGCAGACAGGAAACAAAGAGTAGGAATAAATTGGTCCCTGTCAGAATGGCAGGCAGTGGCGAGTGGAGTGCCGCAAGGCTCGGTGCTGGGGCCACAACTATTTACAATATATATTAATGATTTAGATGATGGAATTAAAAGTATCACCAGCAAATTTGTAGATGATACAAAGCTGGGTGGCAGTGTGAACTGTGAAGAGGATAATAGGAGGTTGCAGGGTGACGAACAGGTTGAGTGAGTGGGCAGATGCATGGCAGATGCAGTGTAATGTAGATAAATATGTGGTTATCCACTTTGGCGGCAAGAACAAGGAGGCAGATTATTATCTCAATGGTGTCAGATTAGGAAATAGGGCAATGAGACCTGGGTGTCCTTGTAGGTACAGCAGGCCGTGAAGAAAGCTAATGGCATGTTGGCCTTCATAACACACCATTTGAGTATAGGAGAAAAGAGGTCCTGCAGTTGTACAGGGCCCTGGTGAGATCACATCTGGAGTTCTTTGTACAGTTTTGGTCAAATTTGAGGGAGGAAGTTTGAAGATGATACGAACATAGGTAGAGAGACAGGTAGTGTAGAGAAAGCAGGGACTCTGCAGAAGGACTTTGACAGGTTGGGAGAGCGGGCAAAAAAAGTAGCAGATGGAATATAGTGCAGAAAAGTGTGGGGTCATGCAATTTGGTAGTAGGAATAAAGATGTAGACTATTTTCTAAATGGGGAGAGAATCCAGAAATCAGAGGTGCAAAGGTGCTGGTGCAAGAATCCCCAAAAGTTAATTTGCAAATTGAATCGATAGTAAGGAAGTCAAACGCAATGCTAGCATTTATTTAAAGTGCGCTAGA
This sequence comes from Leucoraja erinaceus, assembly GCF_028641065.1. NCBI lineage: Eukaryota > Metazoa > Chordata > Chondrichthyes > Rajiformes > Rajidae > Leucoraja > Leucoraja erinaceus. The sequence goes on from NC_073381.1 coordinate 49,654,404, forward strand.
ACACAAAAACAGGGATGTAAGGCGTTGGTCAGGCCGCATTTGGAGTATGGTGAGAAATTTTGGGCATCATATCTGAGGAAGGATGTGTTGGCTCTGTAGAGGGACCAGAGGAGGTTTACACGAATGATCCCAGGAATGAATGGGTTAACATATGATGAGCGTTTTGACGGCATTGCGCTTGTACTCGCTGGAGTTTAGAAAGATGAGGGGAACCCTCTTGAAACGTACCAAATAGTGAAAGGCTTGGATAGAGTGGATGTGGAGAGGATGTTTCCACATAGTGGAAGAGTCTAAGACTATAGGTCATAGCCTCAGAATTAAAGGATGTTCTTTTAAGGAGATGAGGAGGAATTTCTTTAGTCAGAGAGTGGTGATTCTGCGGAATGTTTTGACACAGAACACTGTGGATGCCAACTCACTGGATATTTTTAAAGCAGATAAATAGATTCTTGATTATTACGGGTGTCAGGGGTTATGGGGAGAAGGCAGGAGAATGGGGTTATGAAGGAGAGATAGATCAGCCATGATTGAATGGCGTAGATGATGGACCGAATGGCCTAATTCTGTTCCTATCATTTATGACCATGATTCCACATAGTTTACATACTTTCCATGCAGGGATTTGCAGGCCTTGAATTCCATGCCATCTTGGAATACACCATAGAGCTCTATGGATCTTCCAGAGGAAGGTGCCCAAGCAAACAACATCTTGCTGTGTGTTCACAAAGACACTCCCTCCCACCATCTCAATGGTTTCTCTGGAATTAATCATTCAGCTTTTGTACCAAAACTGCAGCTCTTTTACAGAACACGGAACAGTAAAATACTGGAGCCTTTGGTGCACAAAGTCCATGCCAAACATGATGCCAAGATAAATTAATATTGTTTGCCTGCATGTGATCCACATCGCTCCATTTCCGACATATCCATGTGCCTTTCTAAAAGCCTCTCAAATGAAGCTATTGTATCTGCCTCCACTCCTATCCCTGGCAGCACGTTCAGGACACACACCTTTCTCTGTGTAAAAAACTGGCCTGCTCATCTCCTTTAAACTTTGCCCCTCTCACTGTAAGCCGAGACTCCCAGGTATTTGATATTTCGATCTGGGGGAAAAGGTTCTCACTGTGTCCTCTATCTATGTTACTCATAATGTTATATACTTCTATCATCCTTCAATCTCTGACACTCCAAAGGAAACAATCCAAGTTTGTTTAACCTCTCCTTATAGGTAATACCCTCATAAGACATGAAATTAACTTATTTATCCCATGGCTCGGATGCCAGCTCTCTTGCCCCTGAATAAGATGCTGGTGTGGAAACTTGAGTATTACACTTGCCTGATACTCCAGTGCAATATTGAGGGAGTGCAGCACTGACAGAGATGTTGCTTTCAGATGGTTTAGGTTTAGGTTTACAATGGTTTAGGTACAATGCAAAGCTTTGTTTTCACGTTCACAAGTTGTAGGAGTAGAATTAGGCCATTCAGCCCATCGAGTCCACACAGCCATTCAATCATGGCTGATCTCTGCCTCTTAATCCCATTTTCCTGCCTTCTCCCCATGACCCTTGACACCTGTTCTAATCAAGAATGCTTGCAATCCAATCAGATCAGATAATACTATACATAAATACAATCAAGTAAAACTCATGTACAATAGATAGAGCAAAGTTCGAGATATAGAGCGTGGATCAGAGTTCTCAGCATTGTAGTGCATCACTTCCATAGATGGAATGTCAAGCCAAGGCCAAGTCACTGTCTAGGGTGGATCTAAAAAATCCCGTGATATTATTTTGCAGAAGAGAAGTGCCTCGTGTCTTTGCTAACATTATCTAATATCTGTTGGCAGTTTTTTCAAATAGTTTCTGGCAGCCCCCTATTTGTGAATTTGGCTATCTAATTTCTCGCTATGCATGATAAATATTTATCTAACAATTGTCTTCATTGGATCAACATGAGAGAATAACTATAAAGTGTTTGGAGCACAACCTGAAATCACTAAAGGAACTATAAAATGTGTCTATTCTTTTCTGTTCCTTTCCCCACTGTTGCAATAGCTCCATTATTGTCCTTTAGAGTTAAGATGATAAATGTTTGCAGGATGTTTAATGCTAACAATTCTGAATTTGAACTTGACATTTATTTTAATTCAGACCAAATTTCTTCCTAGGTCAAATAATTAGCAACCCTTACATACATCAAATGGTGGTTTAGATATTCTGAAGAAATCGTTCCACTGCAATGTCATAAATGTTTGCATTATAAATAATCATCCCTCTTGTTTACTAATTAACATTCCAAAAAGTTGCAGCAACATGCCTGGATTCCATGTGTGATGGCTTCACAGTGAATCTTAAATGCTCTAGTTAACATTCTAGTAAGATTATTAACTTTTAAAAAGTTACGCAAGTTTGCCACGTAACCTACTTGAACCATGTCCACCATCCAATGAGATTGTGGCTGATCCTATAGTTTAGAGATACAGCATGGAAACAGGCCCTTTGGCCCACCGTGTCCACGCTGACCAGCAGTCCCCGCACATTAACACTATCCTACACCCACTAGGGACAAGTTTTACATTTACCAAGCCAATTAACCTACAAACCTGTGGGAGGAAACCGAAGATCTCGGAGAAAACATAGGGAGAACGTACGGACAGCACCCGTAATCGGGATCGAACCCGGGTCTCCGGCGCTGCATTCGCTGTAAGGCAGCAACTCTACCGCTGCGCCACCATGACTGCCTATAAGTACCTAACCTTTTGGCCAATGCACTATTTCCCCTTAAATCCAACCTTGTCTCTGAGCAGCGGCAGTCCAGTGAATTGGAAAATTCAGGGGTTTTACAACTCCATGTGTTAATCAAGTTCTTCCGCTTCAATCCTGAAGAGCCATCTACTCGCTAAATATTGGATTCTCCATCAAAAGCATTCAGCATTTATTCTGTCAATAGCTCTCAATGCCTGAAATATAAAAACATGCTGGAAAGGCTCAGCAAGTCAGTCTGGATCCACAGAAAGGGAAAAAGGATCATTGTTGTTTCTGCTCAATGATCTTTCATCAGGTTTGGGAGAAGTTAGAAATCAAACATATTTTAAGTTGCAGAGAGTGAGAGGAATGGATGAAAGTTTGTGATAGGATGATAACCAGGAGTGAGAGAATGACATTTGATAATGTTGTTGGCTGTGAGATGGTGGTAAAGTGTAGGAAGGAAGTGTAGATGCTGGTTTAAACTGAAGATAGACACAAAAGGCTGGAGTAACTCAGTGGGTCAGGCAGCATCTCTGGAGACAAGGAATAGGAAGGGTCTCGCCCCGAAACGTCACCTATTCCTTTTCTCCAGAAATGCTGTCTGACCCACTGAGTTACTCCAGCTTTTTGTGTTTATCAGAGGGTGGTAAAGGCTTGTTATCCTGTCTGTCGGAATTATAATTAAGAAGCGAATCATGAAAATAGAGAAAATAATACAAGACAAAACACAAGAGGTGTTCGAAATCTATAATGAAGCTGAGAATTCTGGAAAATCAATGTGATCAGGCAACATTTGGGGAACAAAAGAACTGAAGCAAATAGGATCAGGAGAAGGCCACTTGGCCCATCTAGCCGACCCCACCATTCAATATAATCATGATTAATCTCAAGCTTCTTCTGTGCTGGTCCCATATATATCACCATCCTTCTAGCTTGTGACTATATCTCTTCGTTCAAGACTCTCACAGTAATGACAACATCTCAGCATCTACCGTGTTGCATCCAATTGCCATTTGGGTAGTCAGACCAAGGTAGGATAACCAGATGGACACCCATCATTGTGGCAAAGCTTGCGTGTCATAATGGGCTACATGGTGATTTCAGGCAGTATAACTGACAGCAACACGGCTCTTCACGATGAGTTTCATGCATTCTATGCTCGCTTTGGTTAGAAGGTCTGTGAAATGATGCCAGCACCCTGAGCAGCTTTGGATGTGCCAGAACCCATGATCAGTATATCAGACTAAATGTGTAGGAAGGTAACTGCAGATGCTGGTTTAAACCAAAGATAGACACAAAATGCTGGAGTGACAGGTAGCATCTCTGGATAGAGGGAATGGGTGACATTTTGGGTTGAGACTAAGGTTGCCAACTTTCTCACTCCCAAATAAGGAACAAACGGTCAAAATAAGGGACAAATTCCCGACAGCATTTTGTTGACCGACTCAGCCATGGCTGGGTGAATGATGAGTTGGCCCGGGTGCTGGACTGCACACAAAGCCCAGCCGGCGGGCCAGCTGAGGAGTTTCGGCATGGGCGCTGGACTTTGCGCGCGACGTTACGGTATGCAAAGGTCCGATGGTCAGGCAGCTGGCCGGGCTGCTGACCGACGGGGCCACTGGCGAGGTGCTGCTGCTGCACTCCATGGGCTGCACTAGGTCGGAACGGGTGAGGAGGGGCCGGATGCTCCGACCTGACAGCCCCCTCGACCCGAGTAGTAGCAGTCAAATATAGGACTAGGCCGATGCCGTATGGGACAAACCAATTTAGCCCAATATACGGATGTCCCGGATAATACGGGACAGTTGGCAAACCTAGTCGAGACCCTCTTCAGACAAGTCAGGGGAAAGGGAAACGAGAGATATAGACAGTGGTGTAGAGAGAAAGAGAACAAATGAATGAAAGATATGCAAAAAAGTACCGATGATAAAGGAAACAAGCCATTGTTAGCGGCTTGCTAGGTGAGAACAGGAACCTGGTACAACTTATGTGGGGGAGGGATAGAGATAGAGAGAGAGAGGGACTGCAGGAGTTACTTGAGAGAGAAATCGATATTCATACCATTGGGTTGTAAGGTACCCAAGATAAATATGAGATGCTGTTCCTCCAATTTGCCATTAGCTTCACTCTGACAGGAGGAGGCCTAGGACAGAAGGGTAAGTGTGGGTGGACACAAAAAGCTGGAGTAAGTTAGTGGGACAGGCAGCATCTCTGGAAAGAAGGAATGGGCAACATTTCTGGTCGACACGCTTCTTCATACTATCAGTGTGGGAATTGGAAGGGGAATTAAATTGTTTGGCAACCGGGAGATCAGGTAGGTCAGGCAGACTGAGCGAAGGTGTTCAGCGAAATGATCGCCCAGTCTATGTTTGGTCTCGCCAATGTATAAGAGTCAACATCTTGAACACAGTAGATGAAGCTGGAGGAGGTACAAATGAACTTCTGCCTAACCTGAAAGGACTGTCGGGGTCCCTGGACAGAGTTGAAGGAGAAGGTATAGGGACAGGTGTTCCATCTCCTGCAGTTGCAGGGGAAGGTACCTGGGGAGGGGGTGGTTTGGGTGGGAAGGGATGAGTTAACCAGGGAGTTGTGGAGGGAACAGGCTCTGCAGAAGGTGGAAAGGGGTGGAGATGGGAAGATGTGGTGGGATCCCGTTCGAGATGGCAAAAATGTGTGAGGATTATGTGTTGCATGGGATGGCTGATGGGGTGAAAGTTAAGGACTAGGGGGACTCTGGCCCTGTTGCGACTAGGGGGAGTTCATCAGTACAGCAGATGTCAGGTCTGCCTTCCTGACGGTGAACCCGTGGAAAGCAATTAACCCGGATGAAGTTCTCAGCGATATCCTCAGGACCCATGTGGACAAGCTGGCAAGTATATTCTCCCTACTCCGTTCTGAGACTCCGACCCCTTCTTTACTTGTGCATCCATGACTGCCTTGTGCAAATCGAATTCAATTTACAAATTCGCAGATGACACCACCATTGTGGGCCGGATATCAAATAATGATGTGTCAGAGTACAGGAAGGAAATTGAGAACCTTGTGTCCTGGTGTCGAGACAACAACCTTCCTCTCAATGTCAGCAAGACAAAGGAGATAGTAATCGACTCCCAGTTTGCATTGATGTCGCCAAATATTGAGATGGATGAAAACTTCAAATTCCTAGGAGAAAATAACACGAACGACTTCTCCTGGACCAAGCTATCACCAAGAAAGCACACTAAGCCTCTACCTCCTGAGAATGGCTTAGGAAGTTTGGCATGCCCCTAACAACCCTCACCAACTTCGACAGGTGCACCATAGAAAGCATTTTATCGGGATGCATCACCGGTTGGTTTGGGAACAGCTCCATCCAAGACCGCAAGAAATTGCAGCTAATTTATGGACACAGCCCAGACCATCACACAAATCAACCTCTCTTCCATTGACTCCATTTATACCTCACACTGCCTCGGCGAGGCCAGCAGCATAATCAAGGATGAGTCGCACCCTGGCCACTCCCTCTTCTCCCTCCTCCCATTGGGCTAAAGGTATTGAAGTGTGAAATTACATACCTCCAGGGACAGTTTCTTCCCAGTTGTTATCAGGCAAATGAACCATCGTACCACAACAGAGAACAGTGCTGAACTACTATCTACCTCTTTAATGACCCTCGGACTATCTTTGATTGGACTTTACTGGCTTTATCTTGCACTAAGCGTTATTCCCTTATCATGTATCTGTACGATGGCTCATGGATGGCTCGATTGTGATCATGTATTGTCTTTCCGCTGGCTGGTTAGCCGCAACGAAAGCTTTTCACTGTACCTCGGTACACGTGACGATAAACTAAACTGAACTGAGCGATGGAGGCAGATAAGATAGTGGCACTTAAGAGACGGGTAGTCACATGGATATTCAGGGTACTAAATGATTTGGATTATGTACAGGCAAATTTGAGTTGGTCCGGGCATCATCTTCGGCACAGACATTGTGGGCCGAAGGACCTGTTCTTCTGCTGTCCCATTCTACGTTCTAAATTCAGGGTAAATTAAAAATAAATGGTGTCAGGATCTGGTAACGGGGAATGAAAAATACGAAGTTGGTATATCCTTTTTTGCGTGGTCTTCATAATGGAGCTTTGTTTCTTTTTCTTTTTCTTCTTTTCCATGGTCTATTTCTTAACTTTTTTCCCTAACTCTTTGCTCAATGGGTCTTTCTTTTTGATCACTCTTTCACAATATCACGACTTTCTCTCACTCTCTTTACTTTCTTTATTTCTCTCTCTTTTTAAAGTTTAAAAAATGAAGTGGTACAATAAATGTAATAAGATATATTTGGCTTGTACTATTGTAATGTACTGTACTTCTAATAAATAAAATTAAAAAAAAAAAATAATAAATAAATAAAAATAAATTCAGGGTAAAAGAACAAGTTAATTCCCATAAATGATTTTTAGGGCACAATATATGTAGTATTTACATCCTGGATTCAGTAGTTCTAGTATTACACTGCTGCATTTTGCAAAGATTTTGTTATATATGATTTTCCTCCAAATTGATGCCATTACAACAGCATGGTATAACTTTCACAATTAAAAAATAACTTTTGTGAAATTCTCTCTGCGTCAGTGAGTTCTTACTGTCATGAAAAGAGCAGAGACATAAAATAAACTGCTAATCCTTTTGAAGATTTCTTCATAAACCTTCAAAGATTTTATTCATTGTCTGTTGCCTTCAAATATTACAAGCTGGATTCACAGAGAATGTCAATCTTTTTTTCTCCAACCACATCACATCTGAGCAAGGCGATAAAAATGCCACTCTTCCTCTTTAACATGGTGGAAAGAAGTTATGAATTGACTGCAGTTTTCAAAGGGTCAGACAAATACAGAGTCTCCACAGACAATTCATCTGGTCTGAACACAATCCAAACATTCTGAAGTATAATCAACTGCCACGGCACAATCAGATTATTCTTTGTTGCAAGAGTATAGCAGCTGATCTGATTAATTGCTTGCTGCTGTACTCTGGGATTTGAATGAATGAAGTGTGAATTGCTGAGGAGAGCTCAGAAGCAGTTGCCAGTCACTAACACTTTCCGCATGTTGGCAGATATGGAATTGTGGTCTGAAACCTTAACCCTCGGAGGGCTTTGGTTGGGTGAGGCGCCAAGCTGTCCATGTGTCTAGAATTTTTTCGCCATGTCAAAATATTTAGACTCATTCTTCATTTGTCTTTTTGTAAAGGGACAGTATTCTCTTTGTAGAACAACAGAGGCTACAATTGATAAGAAACAGAACATGACAACCCTCTTTAAAATAAAGATAAAGGCCAACCAAATGCAGAACAATTATCAAGAAAACTACAGAGTAGAGAATCTTATTAACAAGATAAAACTTTCTAAGTTGAAGGGAGTCATAATCAAACTGTGCAGTGTTTCGATGAGACACATCCGTGTATAAATGTCCACCTTTAGTCACCGAGGCACAAGGAACTGATCAAACTTCAGAGACACTGCAAGGAAAAGATCATGTGATTCCTACCAAAAGATGGAGAAAATAAATTACTTTTCCAATCTAGAAAATAGGGGTTGGATGGATGCACAGAGTGAGAGTGGGGGAGGTAGATTCACGGAGGCCAAGGAACCTAGCAAAGATAGAGATGCAGAGCTCCCACGTAATTTAACTGCAATATTGTGTTACCATCGCCCCATCCTTACCCAACAGAGGGGTATTCATTTGGGGATGTCAGCAAAGGGAAGAGGTTTTAATGTGGGACTCATGGCTGGGTAGGGGGTTGGGAAATGTCAGTGTCAGAATCAATTGTCAAGAAGAGAGGAAGTGAGAGGGAATCATTGGGGGTTAGACAATAGACAATAGGTGCAGGAGGAGGCCATTTGGCCCTTCGAGCTGGCACCGCCATTCAACGTGAGCATGGCTGATCATCCCCAATCAGTACCCCGTCCTGCCTTCTCCCAATATCCCTTGACTCCGCTATCTTTATGAGCCCTATCTAACTCTCTCTTGAAAGCATCCAGAGAACCGGCCTCCACCGCGCTCGGTGGCCGAGAATTCCACAGACTCACAACTCTCTGTGTGAAAAAGTATTCTTTCATCTCCGTTCTAAATAGCTTATCCCTTATTCTTAAACTATGACCCCTGGTTCTGGACTCCCCCAACATCGGGAACATGTTTCCTGCCTCTAGCGTGTCCAAACCCTTAATAATCTTATATGTTTCAATAAGACATCCTCTCATCCTTCTAAATTCCAGACCAAGTTAGCAGTCAAGCCAGCAGGAGGAGAAAGAGAAAGACAGAGAGTGGGAGAGGCCTGTGGCATCTTCGAAGAGTTGAGGAAGACCTCCTAATCTTCCTGGCCAACAAGCAGCACTATGAATCCAACAACTCCTGCTCCATTTAACATATGGGTCCTAAGTACCAAAACCATACAGCAACTATACAAGGAACTGCAGATACTGGTTTAAACCAAAGATGACCAAACTCAAAAAGCTGGAGCAACTGAACGGGTCAGGCATCATCTCTAGAGAAAAGGAATAGGTGATGTTTCGGGTCGAGACCCTTCTTCAGACAGAGAGTCAGCGGAAAGGGAAACAAGAGATATAGATGGTGATATAGAAAGATATAGAACAAATTAATGAAAGATATGCAAAAAAGTAACGATGATAAAGGAAACAGGCCATTGTTAGCTGTGGGCTGGGTGAAAATGAGTCACAGACAATGAGACTCAACAAAACGACTTTGAAGTTAGTACGACGGGTGAGTGAGGGATGTTTAACACCTTATATTTTGCTTGGGCACCATACAACCCAACAGTATGACTATTGATTTCTCTAACGGCAAGTAATCCTTGCATTCCCTCTCTCTCTATCCCACCCCGACCCAAGTCGTACGAGCTTCAAAATCGTCTTGTGTAAGAAAGAACTGCAGTTGCTGGTTTAAACCAGATAGACACAAAAAGCTGGAGCAACTCAGCAGGACGGGCAACATCTCTGGAGAGAAGGAATGGGTGACGTTTTGGGTCGAGACCTTTCTTGTCTGTAACTCGTTTCATAGAAACATAGAAACATAGAAAGTAGGTGCGAGAGCAGACCACCAGGTCCATCGAGCCCGCACCGCCATTCGCTCATGGCTGAACACTAAACAGACACACTTACCCACAAACAGTAGACACAAGACACAGAACACAAGACACTACCCTCCCCTTTATACCGCTATCACCCCTCTCCACCCCAAGAACCTCGTGATCTCCTGGGGGAGGCAAAAAACCGGATAAAAACCCAGGTCCAATTCGGGAAAAAAATCCGGGAAATTCCCCTCCGACCCCAATCTAGGCGATCGACACTTGTCCAGGAGATCACTCAGGTCTTACTATACTAACCATACCTAGGTCCATATCCCTGCCCTCTCCCCGTAGCCCCTTATCCCCTTGGCAGCTAAAAAACCATCTATTTTAGTCTTAAATATATTTAAAGTTTCTGCTTCCACTGCTCCCTGGGGCAGTGAATTCCATAAATTAACCACCCTCTGGGTGAAGAAGTTCTTCCTCATCTCAGTTTTAAAAGAGCCCCCCCTTATTCTGCAACTATGTCCCCTAGTTCTAGTTTCCCCGATCATTGGGAACATCCTCGGGGCATCCACCCGATCAAGGCCCCTCACGATCTTATATGTTTCAATGAGATCGCCTCTCATTCTTCTAAACTCCAAAGAGTAGAGTTCCAGCCTACTTAACCTTTCCTCATATGTCAATCCCCTCATTGCAGGAATTAATCTTGTAAACCTTCGCTGCACTGCCTCCAGGGCTAGTACATCCTTTCTTAAGTATGGACCCCAGAACTGTACACAGTATTCCAAATGTGGTCTCACTAATACTGTGTACAGCTGCAGCAAGACCTCCGTGTTTTTATACTCAATCCCCCTAGCAATAAAAGCCAAAACTCCATTGGCCTTCCTGACTGCTTGCTGCACCTGCATACTAACTTTCAGTGATTCATGTACTAATACCCCTAGATCCCTTTGCGTTGCATTACAACGCAGCTCCTCCTCATTTAGAAAATAACTTGCCCTATCATTTTTTTTCCCAAAGTGAATGACTTCACATTTATTAGTATTAAATTTCATCTGCCAAGTTGTTGCCCACTCACCTAGCTTATCTATATCCTTTTGCAGACTCTTCCTATCCTCCTCATCCCCTACTTTTCCTCCCATTTTTGTATCGTCCGCAAATTTTGATATATTACACTTGGTTCCCTCCTCCAAATCATTTATATAAATTGTGAACAACTGGGGTCCCAGCACCGACCCTTGCGGAACCCCGCTAGTTACCGGTTGCCATCCCGAGTATGAACCATTTATTCCCACTCTCTGCTTCCTATTTGTTAGCCAATCCTCTACCCATGCTAATATATTACCCCCAATCCCATAATTTTTTATTTTTAGCAATAGTCTCTTATGTGGCACCTTGTCAAAAGCCTTTTGGAAGTCCAAGTATACCACATCCACCGGTTCCCCTTTATCCACCCGGGTTGTTACTTCCTCAAAGAATTCGAGCAGATTCGTTAAACAGGACTTCCCCTTCACAAAACCATGCTGGTTCTGTCCGATGAAGTCATGTTTATCCAAGTGCCCCGTTAGTGTTTCTTTAATAATTGTCTCTAACATTTTACCCACCACCGATGTTAGACTAACCGGTCTATAGTTACCCGCCTTCTGTTTACTTCCTTTTTTAAATATAGGTGTTACATTGGCCATTTTCCAATCCACTGGGACCGTTCCTGCCTCCAGGGAGTTTTGGAAAATTATCACCAATGCATCCACAATCCCCACCACTATCTCCCTCAAGACCCTTGGATGTAATCCATCAGGCCCAGGGGATTTATCCTCCTTCAGTCTCATTAATTTCCCTAATACCACCTCCTTGGTGATCTTAATAGTATTTAGCTCCTCCATTCCTACCGCCCCCTGTTTATCCAGCGTTGGAATATTTTTTGTGTCTTCTATGGTGAAGACTGATACAAAATACTCGTTTAATGCCTTTGCCATTTCCATGTTCCCCACCAACAACTCTCCAGTCTCAGCCTCCAATGGACCAACGTTCACCTTAGCCACCCTTTTTCTTTTTATATAGCTATAAAAACTCTTACTATTAGTTTTTATGTTGTTCGCTAAATTCCTTTCATAGTCTATTTTCCCCGTCTTAATTAATCTCTTAGTTATTTTTTGCTGACCTTTAAATGCTTCCCAATCCTCTACCCTCCCACTATCTCTGGCTACCTTATATGCCCTTGCCTTCAGCCGAATACTATCCTTTATAGTTTTACTGAGCCATGGCTGACTGTTCTTACCCTTACCCCTTTTTTTCTTCATAGGAATAAATTTTTCTTGAAGGTTATACAGTATACCCTTAAACGTACACCACTGCTCATGTACCGTCTTATTCTTGAGTCTGCTATCCCAGTCAACTTTGATCAGCTCAGTCCTCATACCTTCATAATCCCCCTTATTTAGACTAAGCACCCTAGCCTGAGTTTCAACCTGCTCCCCTTCTATTTGAATATGGAATTCGACCATATTGTGGTCACTTGTTCCCAACGAGTCCCTAACTATGACATTTTTAATTAATCCTGCTTCATTACACAGGACCAGATCCAAGATTGCCTCCCCCCTTGTCGGTTCTGTGACATACTGTTCTAGGAACCCGTCTCTAATACATTCTATAAACTCTTCCTCTAGTCTACCCTGCCCAGTTTGGTTTGCCCAATTAATATGAAAATTGAAGTCCCCCATGATTACAGCAGTTCCCTTTTTACATGCGTCAACTATTTGCAGATTTATGTTCTGACTAACAGCGTCACAGCTATTTGGAGGTCTATAAATTACACCCACTAGTGTTTTTTTCCCCTTATTATTCTCTATCTGTACCCAAGCTGTTTCACTATCCTGATCCTTCAACGCAATATCCTTCCTCTCTATTGCCGTAATTCCCTCCCTTATTAAAAGGGCCACCCCTCCTCCCTTTCTTTCCTGTCTATCTTTCCTAATTGTCGAGTACCCCTCTATATTTAACTCCCAGTCCTGATCCCCTTGCAGCCATGTCTCCGTAATGGCCACGATATCATAACTATATATACTTAATTGCACCGTTAATTCATTTATCTTATTACGAATACTCCGTGCATTTAGATAAAGCACTTTCAGATGATTTTTACCACCCTTCCTTTCCGTTTTTGCCCCTTTTACATCTAAAGCTTTATCTTCACACATTCTGTCTCCTGTCACATTTTGACTTTCCGCTTCCCCACTGATACCCTGCTCTATTTCCTCTACCCCTGCCGTTATTACCCCCCTTGATACCTCCCCCCCGCTACTTAGTTTAAAGACCTCTCTACTGCCCTAGTTATATGATTTGCCAGGACCCCAGTCCCAGCACCGTTCAGGTGAAGTCCGTCCTTACAGAACAGATCCCCCCTGTCCCAGTACTGGTGCCAGTGGCCCAAGAAACCAAACCCATTATTCCCACACCAGTCTTTGAGCCACGCATTTAGCTTTTTAATTTTCCACCTTGCCCACAGCTAACAATGGTCTGTTCCTTTATTATCATTACTTTTGTGCATATCTTACACTCGTTTGTTCTATGTCACTCTATATCTCGGTCTATATCTCTTGTTTCCCTTTCCCCGCACTCTCAGTCTGAAGAAGTGTCTCGACCTGAAACATCACCTATTCCTTGTCTCCAGAGATATTATCTGGCCTGCTGAGTTACTCTAGCTTTTTGCGTCTATCTTCAGCAACTGTACAATATATTTCAGGTTTCCATCATCTTAGAGTAAATCCAAATGCTTTTAGCTCTTAATTCTGCAACACAGGGAAAAAGGACTGTGACTACACCCTATCTATTCCTCTCATGATTGTTTACATCTGTACAAGAACATCCCTCATCCTCCTGCACTCCGAGGAATAAAATTCTAGCCTGCCCAGCTTTTCCCGATAACTCAGGTTCTACAGAGCTGTCAATATTCTCATAAAAATCTTCAGTGTAGTCTTTTCAGCTTAATGAAATCCATCCTGTAGCAGGATGACAGAAATGAACATAGTACTCCAAGTGTGACCTCACCAACTGCACAACTTGTACAACTTTAACATAATGTCCCAACTTCTACACTCAATTCCTCGACTGAAGGCCAGCATGCCAAAAGCCTTCTCCATCATCACACTATCTATTTGCGTTGCCACTTTCAAGGAACTATGTACTTGTATTCCTAGATCTCTCGGCTCTACAATACTCCCCAGGGCCATACTATTCACTGTGAAGGTTGTGGCCTGGTTTGACTTCTGAAAAATGCAACACCACATTCTTATCTAAATTCAACACCATTTACAATTTCTCGGTGATGAATTATGTCATCTGGATAACCATCTTCACTGTCTACGATAGTACCTCTTTTAATGTCACTGAAAACTTACTAAACATGTCATGTACATTTTCAACCAAAGCACTCATATAACTGACAGTCAGCAGTATGTCATCTATCTCTGATGCCTGAGGCATACCAGGCAAGCCAGACAATATACAATACACGTAGAGCCCTGAAGCTTACCTCTAGTCACAAGCCTCAAACCTGAAAAATGACCCCCTTCCAACACCACGTGTTGTTTAAGAAAGAACTGCAGATGCTGGAAAAATCGAAGGTAGACAAAAAAGCTGGAGAAACTCAGCGGGTGAGGCAGCATCTATGGAGCGAAGGAATAGGTGAAGTTTCGGGTCGAGATCCTTCTTCAGACCTTGACTCGAAACGTCACCTATTCCTTCGCTCCATAGATGCTGCCTCACTCGCTGAGTTTCTCCAGCACTTTTGTCTCCCTTCCAACACCACATTGTGTTAACTATCACTAAGCCAATTCAGTATCCAGTTAGCTTTCCCTGAATCCCTTGCTACCTAATCTTCCAAATCAGCCTACGTTGCAGAACCTTATCAAAGGTCTTGTTGGCATCCATATCATCTATATCAACCATATGACCTTTCCTCATCAACCCTCTTGGTTACTTCCTCAAAAAACTCATTCAAATTCATCTCCCACACATAAAGTCAGATTCAGATTTCAACTTTAATTGTCATTGTCAGTGTACAGGACAGAGACAACGAACGAATAGGTGACGTTTCGTGTCGAGACCCTTCTTCAGACCTTGACCCGAAACGCCACCTATTCCTTTGCTCCATAGATGCTGCCTCACCCGCTGAGTTTCTCCAACATTTTTGTCTCCCTTCCAACACCACATTGTGTTAACTATCACTAAGCCAATTCAGTATCCAGTTAGCTTTCCCTGGATGCTGTCATGCTGACAATACTTAATTAACCACTGTCTTTCCAAATGCGTGTATATCATCTCCCTCAGGATCCTCTCCTGTAACTTTCCAACCGTAGATGTTAAGTTTACTGATCTATAATTCTGATCTATAAATCCTAGGTTTTTCTTTGCAGCCCTTCTTAATCAGATGCATGGCGTTAGCCACTCTCCAGTCTTCCAGCATATCTCAGCCAGTGCTCCTGCAATTTCTTGTCTAGCTTCCCACGTATCTGATGGATATACCTGATCAGGTATATCCGTCCCATGGATATACCTGATCAGGTTCAGGAGATTTATCTACCTTTGTGTATTTTAGGATATTGTGTTCTCCAGAGATGCTGCCTGACCCACTGAGTTACTCCAGCATTTTGTATCCACCTTTTATCCCTCCTGATTTCCTCCTGAAGTTTTCGCCTCAATCCCCTTTGCTCCATCGGGGATACACTTGATCCCAGCTGCGTGTACCTGACCCATGCCTCATTCTTCTTTCTGATCAGAGCCTCAATTTCTCTCCTCATCCAGGGTTGCTTACTTCTTCCTGCCTTGCCCTTCACTCTAACAAGTTCATGCATACTTCAAATTCTCACTATTACACTTTTAAAATTATCCCACTTTCCTGTCATTCCTTTGTTCACACACAATCTATTCCAAACAAGTTTTGCAAGTTCCAGTCTAATACCATCAAAGTTGGCCTTGTGCCATTTTGAAACTTTAACCTGTGGATCCGCCTGTCCTCATTCATAGTCTGAAGAAGGGTCTCGACCCGAAACGTCACCCATTCCTTCTCTCCAGAGATGCTGCCTGTCCCACTGAGTTACTCCAGCATTTTGTGTCTACCTTGTCCTTATTCATAACTATTTTAAAGTTAATAGAATTCTGTAGACTGGTGCTTGCCCACTGACAAGTCAGCATCTTGCCCTGCCCATTTTCCTAAGAAAAGGCAAGCTTTGCCCTCTCCCTTGTAGGGCCAGTCATATATTGCATGAGGAAACTTTCTTGAACATACTTGCCAAATTCCCACCATCTAAGCCTTTGGCACGATGGCGGTCCCAGTGTATATTTGGAAAGTTAAAATCATCTACTAGATAGCTTTGTTGGTCTTCCACCTTTACCGCCACCTCTCTCTTCCCTGTAGCACATGTATTCTGGAACAATAAGCTGCCAGTCCTGTCCATCACTTACCCAGGTATCCGTAATGGCTATAACATCCCAGTCACACGTAGCTATCCACATCCTGAGTTCATCCTGCACTTCCTACAGGGGAGATACTCAGGGCCACTGGAGATTTCTCTCACCTCTCACATCCTGCAGGAGTAGCTGAACAATGGGCTAATTGCCATCCTAGCTGCACCATACGAGGAGGTGGCGAATAAAGGGCCTTAGCTATTTTACCTTCTCCTCCCCCCAATCTGCTTGCTGAAGCCTCTCCAGCCAAAGCCTCAACACTTACCCTCAAACACATCACCTCAACACATAGCCTCTACCAAATTGTAGTCACTTTTTAACCATCAGAGCTGGATTTACTACTGTTCCATAAAATCAAAACAAACGTCAGCATTGTCACAGTAATTCCAGTGATCTGGAATTCCTATTTTGGATTAACATCAGGCCAAATGTTGGAGTGCGAGCTTCCTTCCATCAATCCATTTCAAGCTATAAATGAAATTAAGCGATTTTCCATTCTGAATCCGCATTTGGTCTTGGCACACGCTGAGTAGCATAGGCCCAGAGCTTCATTTTATATTTATGATGAAACTATCAGCACGCTTACAATTTCTGTGCATGCAAGATTAAACATGGAGAAGCCAAAATTTATTTCAGTGATGCAAACCTCTTGCAGCCTTCTCTCTGCACCCAAGGGGTAATTTTTAATTTCATGCTCAGTAAAATGCATAATATATTTGCTAGGAGTCCTATTTAAGGGGCTGTCCCACTGCGGCGACCTAATTAGCGAGTTTAGAAGAGTTTGCCCTTGACTCATACTCGCAGCATGGTCGACACGAGGACCAAGGAGGTCTTTGTAACTCTCCTTTATGCTGGAGAGTAATCCCTGCATCAGGGCCGGATTTAGATGAAGAGAGGCCCTAGGCTATTTCACTTGTGAGCCCCCCCCCTCCCAATCCCCCACCCCCACGACTAGAGGACCATGATTACCAGACAGTGACAGTGTGACACTTTTAGATCCTACTGTATGTTGTCATTAAACAGTTGGTTTTAAAATTCATATTGGATTCACCGTGGAGCGGGCAATGCCTTACCTGGAACGCCGTTTGAAGCTCCGGAGTGTTGGGCCTGCTGCTTCAACATCAGAGCTGTGGTTTGCGGAGCTCCCAGCCTCACGCCGTGCTGATTTCAACATCGTGGAGCCCTGGGTTCCCTTTGCCGAGGGCCGCCAGCGTGAATCTCCACCCAGCTCAGCCTGTGGACTTTGGGAGCCGCGGTCTCCGGTAGGAAGTGGCCGATTCGGAAGTCCAAGCCGCTGAGAATGTTCTTCCATTCCGACGTCGGATGGTGATCCCAAATTTCACTGCATACCTCAAAGGCATCGGACATTGTCTCAATACCCCTTACTGGGATTAATCTAGCCTTCCTCGCTCATCAATTGGTAGATGCATTTCAAAGTCTGTGGGGTCATGGTCCAAGGATAAGTAGGAGGAGATAGAAACGTAGAAACATAGAAATTAGGTGCAGGAGTAGGCCATTCGGCCCTTCGGGCCAGCACCGCCATTCAATATGATCATGGCTGATCATCCAACTCAGTATCCCGTACCTGCCTTCTCTCCATACCTTCTGATCCCCTTAGCCACAAGGCCACATCTAACTCCCTCTTAAATATAGCCAATGAACTGGCCTTGGCTACCCTCTGTGGCAGAGAGTTCCAGAAATTTACCACTCTCTGTGTGAAAAAAAGTTTTTCTCATCTCGGTTTTAAAGGATTTCACCCTTATCATTAAGCTGTGACCCCTTGTCCTGGACTTCCCCAACATCGGGAACAATTTTCCTGCATCTAGCCTATCCAACCCCTTAAGAATTTTGTAAGTTTCTATAAGATCCCCTCTCAATCTCCTAAATTCTAGAGAGTATAAACCAAGTCTATCCAGTCTTTCTTCATAAGACAGTCCTGACATCCCAGGAATCAGTCTGGTGAACCGTCTCTGCACTCCCTCGATGGCAATGATGCCCTTCCTCAGATTTGGAGACCAAACCTGTACACATGTACAGATGTCTGAGAGTTGGCGCGTAGCCTCAGCCTTGAGGAGATCAGCGCGCCAGACTACCACGGCACCTCCCTTGCCGGCGGGTTTGTTAACCCAGTCTGGGTTGTTGTGGAGTGAGTCGATGGCTGTACGTTCGGGGGGGTGGGTGGGGGGGAGAGGTTACAGTGAGACAGGGGAGTGGAGAAGTTGAAGCGGTTGATGTCCCGCTGGCAGTTTAAAATAAAAAGGTCTAAAGCCGGAAGATGACTATGAGGGGGTGTCCAAGAGGAGGGGGTCCGTTGGAGATGGGAAAAGGGATCATCAATGGGGGGCAAGGATTCCTTCCCATGGAAGAACGCTGTGAGGCGGAGGCGACGGAAGAAGAGCTCCAAATCGTGGCGGGCGCGGAACTCATTGAGGTGGGGACGGAGGGGGACAAAGGTGAGGCGTCTGCTGAGGACAGACTGTTCAGTATCTGAGAGGGGGAGGTCAGGGGGA
This sequence comes from Leucoraja erinaceus, assembly GCF_028641065.1. NCBI lineage: Eukaryota > Metazoa > Chordata > Chondrichthyes > Rajiformes > Rajidae > Leucoraja > Leucoraja erinaceus. The sequence goes on from NC_073381.1 coordinate 49,673,191, forward strand.
TGGTGAACACACAGCAAGGATGGGGGTTAGGGCCGGAGGAAGGCAGGTGAGTGGACTGAGGCCAAGGCGATGTCTGGTGGAGGAGTGGTGGGTGGTCAGGGGGTAGGGGGGTATGAGGACTGTAGTGTGGGTGGGGAAGAGCTGGGGTCACATGGCTTGGGGGGATGGGGAAGACCCAGTGGAACAGCCACTGATGTTACCAGGGTTGGGGACACTTGCACAAGGACCCAGCGCAGTCAAACCCAGGGGAGTTGGAGTCTGCAGCGTGGAAACATCAGGCCCGGTGCTGAGTCCAGGATTCAGATAAGACGACAGCTGCGGTGTGCTGGAGAGCAGTGGAGCGCGAGGGTCAGTGCAGTCAATGACGGAGTCAAATGGAGTGGAGTCAATGAAGCGTGGGAGGTGGAGCGGTGGGGCGGGAGGTTCGGTCCGGTGAAGCGGCAAGGTGAGTAGCCCTGGTGCGTGGGAGGTTCGATGGGCCCGGTGCGGCGGCGAGGTTCGATGGTCGGTAGTGGGCGGCGAGGTTCGATGGGTTCGGGTGGGCCCCGTGAGGCGGCGAGCGGCGAGGTGAGTAGGTGGTGGCGAGGTTCGGTGGGCCCGGTGCGGCGGCGAGGTTCGTTGGGCCCGGTTGCAGCGGCGATGTTCGTTGGGCCCGGTGAGGTGGCGAGGTTTGTTGGGTCCCAGTGCGGCGGCAATGTTCGATGGGCCCGGTGCGGCGGCGATGTTCGATGAGTGGGTAGGCCCTCAATCAAAGATCCAAGCAAATTCCTCTCTGACAACGAATATAAACCTCACCTGCATTTTAATCCTGCCCCCACTCGTGGGTTTAGTCGAGGTAGGTCGGCATGTTATTCGTAGCTAATCGAAGGCAATCAAAGGTAATCGAGGGTAGTCAAAGGTAAGGCTTGTTGAGGAAAAAAAAGGTAAAGGGGCTGTCCCACTGTGGCGACCTAATCTGCAAGTTTTGCCCTCAACTTAAACTCACAGCATGGTCGACACGTGGTCCTTGGAGGTCCGATGTGGTCACTGGAACTCTCCGGTCGATCCAGCTCGCGGTTTCATCGCTGACGGTTGATCCAGCTTGAGGTTTTCCAGGCAAGTGCCCTCGAGCTTGAGAGCTTGAAGGTCGAAGACAGTCGCTGAAAAGTCGCGTTAGTGGGACATGCCCTTAACTGGATTGATATTGATCAGACATATTTAATGCATTTGGCTGTCATTGATTGAGAGTTTGATGACATCGTAGATGCTGTGTGCCAGGGATCTTCTTGCCCAACCAATATCAAGGTGGAACCAAACTAACACAAGAGATCACCTGAGCCTTGTGGCTGGTCCCCTGCATCATCACGCGCCACAAAACAGAAAACTGTGAGACACCAACTTTCGGGAAAAAGTGCACAAGAGTCTCTTGCCTATAAATGATTCTTTCCTTGCCTTTAGCTCGTTATCTTTGAGCAAGAAATGCTCTGAGAATTTTATTGCGAATTAAAAGTTGCTGGAGGGAGTGGACTAAGTAGGTTTAGATATATTAGTTCAAAATCTATGGGGACTATTGTACTATAGGACCTATTTATAAAAGGCAAGGGCAGAGATTTAGTTAGAACTATCCATTATGAACTAGAGTTTCTGTTAACCACCAGTGGCGACGCATGATTGGCAGCCCCGCCAACAGTCTTTTCAAAATGTTTTAGTGCGAGTTAAAACTTTTAGGCTGTGGGCCAAGGAGTATTTTTGTTCAGGTTCGTGACCCAACTCACAGAACTACCTAAATGTTTAACATCTTGTGTAAAAATATTACATAACTCATACCTGAAACTCGTCAAGAACAAAACCTGCACATTTTTAAGAAATATGAGAAAAGCCTTAAATTTTCTGAGTAGTAATTGCCCAATCAATGCACGTTTGACATTGAGGTCGGATGCATATTGACCAATTCCACGCTTTGTTTTATGGTCGTTAGGCAGCGAGGACTCTGGGATCATGGCTGCCTCCTCATTACATCAAAACAATAGCAAGGTTTCCAAGGAATAAAGGTAATTCTAACCTTGCTGTTTATTTTGTTTCTCAATTGATTTATCTTTATAAAGTTATGATGTGAACTGTTAAATAAAAATGATAAATAAAAAATGTACAGCTAGGGCTAGGGTTAGGGCCAGTCAGTCAGTCTGGCTTGTCGGTAGGCCGATGGATGCTGTGGAGGATCAGTCGGGCCGTCGGTGGGTGGTGAGAGTTGGGCCAGGCCTCCGCTGGGTTGATGAGCATCGGGCCACCGGGTTTGTGAGCATCTGACCGGGCCTCCAGTGAGTGCGTTGATGGGTCGGTCAGACTGTCAGGCTGCCGGTGTTGCAGCAAGCGGGCGGGCGGTCTGACGGAGCTGGCGCTATGGCGGTGCTGAAGGCGGTCCGGGCGGTGTGCAGGGCAGTGCTGCTCACCACCATCATCACCATGATGATCCAGAAGGGCATGCTGGCTGAGGTGGACGCGCTGCGGGGCCACACGTACGAGCCCGTAGCCGGTCCCAAACCGGCTCCAACCTTGGGAAACTCTGGAAGGGGGGCGAGTTAGGGTTAGGCATTTTCATGCCTTCCCCCAGCCTGGCACTGCCCCAGTCCCCCTATGGCCGTGACCCCCACTTTGCACACTGGCAGTCAGTGGGGTTCAGTACACGGGGGAACCCACAGGAACTGCACTCACCCATTAATTAGGCTGGTTCAAGAGGACCTCTGCGGCAGTCTCATTTAAAAAAAAACCTCACAATTATATTAATTATATTATTTTTATATAATATAATTATACATAATTATATATGATTACAGTCATATTCACGTCATATATATATAGATGGTATAATAATATATGGTTTAAAGCCAGTTGTAATACGGAAATAGGCTCCCCATGTTGTTATATGCGCATTGGAGACTAGATGGCGCTTACTTTTACAATCTCATTTTCTAATTAGTTTAATTAATTAATGTGCAACTTTTGGCACTGACGAGTTATGACTTCCTTCTCAATTATATTTTATCTAAATCTGTGCAAAATTTCATGTCGTTCCAAGACATGGGTCACGAAAGTTGATTTATAGACACATTTTTGATGCTTGGCCCACAGTCTATTTCTGTAAATGTTGTCCGGTTTGTTTCATGTGGGGGGAGCGGGAGGGGGTCGGGGTTTATTTTCTTTTCAGTTTCTTACCTTGCCGAGATGCGATTGTTTTCTGGGTCGCATCTCCGGACGATCTGCGGCCTATCATCGATGGAGCTGGAGGCCTCCTCAGACTAACTTTGTGCCCCACCGTGGGGTGTGGACTTAACATCGGCACTGATCCCTTGCCTGGGATTGCTCCAATCGCGGCCTGCGGACTTACCATCAAAGGCTCGCAATCTCTGGAGAGGCTAGTCGGGAAGCTCCAATGGCGCAGAGGCTCAACCAGTCCTGACCCGGGGTCCGATCGCCTGTGGGAATGCTGTAATCCCCCCGATGCAGGAACTGATCACACTGATGCGGAGGGCCTGACCACCGGCTACGGGAGTCAAGATGATCATCCCGTCAATGGAAGGATCGAGGCACCCGACCGCAGGAGAGCAAAAGGAAGAAATTTGAACTTTTTTTCGCCTTCCATCACAGTGAGGAATGAGGAGGAGTCACTGTGGTGCATGATTATGTTAAAATGTATTTTGTGTGTTCCGTTGCTTTTTATTTGTGTGACTGATTTGGCAAATGAAATTCCTCGTACGTTGCAAAACATACTTGGCTAATAAAGTATTATTGTGAGTGTGATTGTGTATCAGAAATGGACAGGAACTTGATTCGTACAGATGTCAGAGGTTATGGGGAGAAGGCAGGAGAATGGGGTTAGGAGGGAGAGATAAATCTGCCATGATTGAATGGTGGAGTAGACTTGATTGGCCAAATGGCCTCATTCTACTCCTATTCCTTATGACCTCATGAGGCCTGTTTAGAGGAGCACATGATGAGCAGTGGCACCATGGATGAATTTCACAGTCATAGATGAACATTTTTACCTTCACCACCAGTTGTAGAAGTTATCTGATTTTTATTCTGCTAAATATATAGGATGAAGGTCAGGCTGGTTCTACAATGAGTTGAGGATTCATTTGAGTGCATTACCTACTGGAGAGTCAAGACAAAAAGTTACCCTTTCTTGACACTCTTGAAAGTATCCAGAGAACCGGCCTCCTCCGCCCTCTGAGGTAGAGAATTCCACAGACTCGCAACTCTCTGTATGAAAAAGTGTTTCCTCATCTCTGTTCTAAATGGCTTACCCTTATTCTTAAACTGTGGCCCCTGGTTCTGGACTCCTCGAACATCGGGAACATGTTTCCTGCCTCTAGCGTGTCCAAACACTTAATAATCTTATATGTTTCAATAAGATCCCCTCTCATCCATCTAAATTCCAGAGTATCCAAGCCCAGCCACTCCATTCTCTCAGCATATGACAGTCCCGCCATCCCGGGAATTAACCTTGTGAACCTACGCTGCACTCCCTCAATAGCAAGAATGTCCTTCCTCAAATTTGGAGACCAAAACTGCACACAATACTCCAGGTATGGTCTCACTAGGGCCTTAATTTCTACATTAATGTTCTGGTTTTTCTTCTCACTGTCTTGTAGAATTCATTTGTAATTTATGTTTTTGTGAGATTATGTGCCGCTGATGCTACTGCAAGCAATTTTTAATTGTACAGTGCATTGTACTCAGAAAGTATTCAGACCCCTTCACTTTTTCCACATTTTGTTACGTTACAGCCTTATTCTAAAATAGATTAAAACATTGTTTAGAAATGTTTGCAAAGTAATTAAAAAGAAATAAATGAAATATCACATTACATAAGTATTCAATCCCTTTACTCAGTACTTTGTTGAGGCACCTTTGGCAGCGATTACAGTCTCAAGTCTTCTTGGATATGACGCTACAAGCTTGGCACACCTGTATTTGGGTAATTTCTCCCATTTTTCTCTGCAGATCCTCTCAAGCTCTGTCAGGTTGGATGGAGAGCGTTGATTCACAGCTATTTTCAGGTCCCTCCAGAGATGTTCGATCGGGTTCAAGTCCGGGCTCTGGCTGGGCCACTCAAGGACATTCACACAGACTTGTCACAAAGCCACTCCTGCTTTATCTTGGCTATGTGCTTAGGGTCATTGTCCTGTTGGAAGGTGAATCTCCACCCCAGTCTGAGGTCCAGAACTATCTGGAGCAGGTTTTCATCAAGGATCTCTCTGTACTTTGCTCCATTCATCTTTGCCTCGATCCTGACTAGTCTCCCAGTTCCTGCCGCTGAAAAACATCCCCTCAGCATGATGCTGCCACCACCATGCTTTACCGTAGGTATGGTATTGGCCAGGTGATGAGCAGTGCCTTGTTTCCTCCAGACGTGACGCTTGGCATTCAGGCCAAAGTTCAATCTTGGTTTCATCAGACCAGAGAATCTTGTTTCTCAAGCCTTTTGGCAAACTCCAAGCGGGCTATCATGTGCTTTTTACTGAGGAGTGGCTTCCGTCTGGCCACTCTACCATAAAGGCCTGATTGGTGTAATGCTGCAGATATAGTTGTTCTTCTGGAAGGTTCTCCCATCTCCACAGAGAAACTCTGTAACTCTGTCAGAGTGACCATCGGGTTCTTGGTCACCTCCCTGACCAAGGCCCTTCTCCCCGATTGCTCAGTTTGGCCTGTCGGCCAGCTCTATGAAGAGTCCTGGTGGTTTCAAAGTTCTTCCATTTAAGAATGACGGAGGACACTGTGCTCTTCTGGACCAGCAATGCTGCAGAAATTGTTTTATACCCTTCCCCAGATCTGTGTCTCGACACAATCCCGGTTCGGAGGCCTGTGGACAATTCACTTCATTGCTTGGTTTTTGCTCTGACATGCACTGTCAACTGTGGGACCTTATATAGACAGGTATGTGCCTTTCCAAAATCATGTCCAATCAATTTAATTTACCACTGGTGGACTCCAATCAAGTTGTAGAAACATCTCAAGGATGATCAATGGAAACATGAGGAACCTAAGCTCAATTTTGAGTATCGTAGCAAAGGGTCTGAATGCTTATGTAAATGTGATATTTCAGTTATTTCTTTTTAATTACTTTGCAAAAATTTCTAAACCGGTCCTGGGGTATATTTTGTCGATTGATGATAAAAAAAAAGAATTTAATCCATTTTAAAATAAGGCTATAACATAACAAAATGTGGAAAAAGTGAAAGGGTCTGAATACTTTGTGAATTCACTGTATGTATCTCACCGCACTTGTGACTGTGACAATAAACCAAACTGTGACTTGACTTGGTGATTAATCGTGCTCACATCGGTGTTTACTGAAAAATTCATAAAGTGAAATATTGAAATATGCATTTTATCAGATTGATATGTTCCTAAATAGAAGTTACAGAACTAGAAGGCTAAATAATTTATGTACAAAATTAATCTTTAGTATCAGTATTAAAATGACTTACATTATCTGCCTTTTGAATTTTCTGTCCCGTCCTAGCTCAAACCTCTTTCTGCATCTCTTTTAAAACCAATGGACATTTATTTGACATATTCCTTCCCTGGTATGAGAGTGTTGCTTTTTCTGGACTACAAGATATGAGAGTCTGCCAATATTAATTCATCATCTGCATGAATTAAAGTGTCCAGTGATGATCATGAGTCACAAGTAATGCAGTAACTGCATAATATAGCAGTCTGATGTATAAATTCTAGTAGTTACGGTAAATAGAACTACTTCAAATAAATTACTCTCTTGATAGCCCCGCTGTTAATTGGGGGCAGTAAATTTTTGATTCCATGGGAGTGATTTTACTGATTTGTACATTCAGAAACAAGGTAGCACGACAATTATAACAGAAAGGATCCCCCACCCACTGAATTCTGCAACAAACCCATCTTTTCACTGGAGAGTTGGCAAAGTTTGCCAATTCAGAATCCAAAGGTGTCACGGAGTCAGCAACGTAATTCACAGTGTGGCCTGGCCTTCCTACCAGATGCACAGAACAGGGAGTGCTTCTGGGATCAGAAGGAGCCTCATCTGTTTTTTTTCTTACTTCCCCAATGGATCAGAATGTTTCTCTCTGGAACGCAATTTCCCTCCCCATTATTCTCCCCCACAGCTCCCCAAACCCCTTCACCACATGTTTGTCCCTACAAAGATGGTTGACGGCTTCCTGTTTGCTCCCGCTTTCCACTCTGCCGCCACTTCCTTCCTGTTTCCTGCAGGCAGCTGGTTTGCAGCAAGAAGGAAAGGCCTTGCATTAGCATTGCTAACTCCCCTTTAAGTTCTGCGCCTGATCTTTGCAGGTTTGTTATCAATGATTATGAACATGTAATTTTTGAGTTCTTTGATCTGAGAAGGGGGCTGCTGATTTGATATGAAAGATTATGGGAACAATATTGGCAAGGGAAGAATTACTCCTGTCTGTTTTAAAAATTACCAAACATTTGTTGAAACCAAGACATGTTGCACCATCCCCTGTCCAACCCTATCGACTCCGGAAATACTTCAGTCTTAGTGGTGATTTGCATGACTGGTTTTGGACCTTCACCAAGTTTTTGTAATTATGCCAATGGTAACAACACAAAAATAATCATATATTATATTGGGATTCCATTCAAGAAGATCAACTACTCTAAATAAAAACAGCTGCTGTCATATATAAATGTAATACTAATCTTTCAGTTCTCAGATATAATAAATGGAAAAAGAACGTTATTGGTTTGTCTTTCATGCACTTAAAACAAAATCTTGCTGACAATGCATACAGAGGTGTTATAGGGCCTTGGTGTGACCATGCCAAGAGTATTATGTTGAATATAGGACTCCTAACTGAGAACTGAGAAAGGTTTCCCTTTCCCCTGACTTGTCTGAAGAAGGGTCTCGACCTGAAACGTCACCCATTCCTTCTCTCCAAAGATGCTGCCTGTCCAGCTGAGTTACTCCTGCATTTTGTGCCAATTTTCTGAGAAATTAATATACTTGCTACAAAGGAAAATACAACAAAAATTTGCCGACCTGTGCTTGGTTTGTCAAATAGATTCTCAGAAGTCAGTATCCAGATTTTGCGGAGGAGAAACGATACAAAGTGCTGGAGTACTTGATGGAGTACCATGTTTGCCTCACCCAGCGGGTGAGGCAAACATGGATTGGTGATGTTTCGGGTCAGGACCTTTGAAAAATTGAGAAGGGCCCCTTCTCGAAAAATCATCTATCCATGTTTTCCAGAAGTGCTGCCTGACCCGTTGAGTTACTCCAATACTTTGCGTCTTTTTTTGTAAACCAGCACCTGAAGTTCCTTGTTTCTCAGTTTTGAACAGCGATCGAGAACAAGCTGAAGGATCAAATGACTACTTTTCAATAATCTTCATCAAGTATTTCATCAAAAATCTTTATTTGTCATTATGTGCCAGATTTGAACCGAAACAATGAAAGTCTTGCTTGCCACAAGTTAACAGCAACAACAACTAGATATGTTATAAATTATCAGTTATTCTCAATACACCAGACAGGGTGGAAATCCTGGGGGGGGGGGGGGGTAACATCCGTAACATAAAACATGGGGGGGATGCATCCGTCCCATGTTTTGAGAGGTGGGGGACAATCCCCCCCCATGTTTTATAATCCGGATTTTGAAATTTGGTGAAAAAAAAACAATTAAAATCTCCGCTTTCCGCGAGACAGTGGGGGTGTCACTGTTAAGAGCTTGTTAAATGTCTCCATTAACATCGTATTAACACGCCGTGTCACCAATTGTGTTTTGACCTCGCAAAGCTGTCTGTTGTGGGTACAATTACCATTTGAACTAATTGGATGTATTGGTGGATGGGAAAGATTTAAATGGGTATCGGATTTAAATGGGTCAGATCATTAAGGAATCCGGTCAAACAGGTTTCCTGGCTGACTTGCAGGTAAGTCCCTCATTCAGGTCACTCTGTTGGTTCTTCTGTTTGCCTTTATTTGCTTCAGTTTTATTTATTTAAGTGTTATTTATCACATTGTAGCTTTTGAAAGATTCAAGCGGGTATCAGACGCTTTCTAAGGGCTCAATCGGCCCGTTCGCCGGGCCTTACATCGCCTGGCACGGCTTGTGTGTGTGTGTGTGTGTGTGTGTGTGTGCGCGTGTGTGTGTGAAAAAATTGTGTCCCCCCCCCGTTTTGACAGCGATTTCCGCCCCTGGGAGGTAGAGTTGTGGTGCAGGGTGGGGCAAGAGCTGATGGTTGATGAGGAGAAGCTGTTCTTGAACCTTGAGGTAATGCTTATCAGGCTCCTCTACCTTGTTCCTGATGGTAATTAAATTGACTCTTGACTCTTGACTCTTGACTCTTGTAAGCAGGCGGGGATCTTCTACTACAGTAGTGAGAGTTTGAATATGCCACTGAAAACTCCAGCCAGTTGGTCCGCACAGGTTTAGAGAGCGCGTCCAGGTACATCATATTCTTTTCTTTGGGATTGTACCTGATGGAACGTCTCTGCGGAGTCAGAATGTGCAGGTTATTCAACCTTTGATCTGATTTTGTGCCTTTAGTGATGCTTCGGATTAATATTGACCCCACATTATTCATGAAAACGTCTTTCACAGTTCTGCTGAATGGTCATTGACCTGAAGCTTTAATTCTGCATCTGCCTTCCAAAAATGCTACCTAACCCGTTGAGTATTTCCAGCATTTTCTCTTTTTATTCCATGTATTTACATTGGAGACTTAGTACTGGTAAAACATGCTGGTGAATGTTGAGGGTTAGGCATTGTTTAGGCACTAAACTAAACACTGTTTAGGCTTAGGATGTCATCGTTTGGCACTGATATGGTATTTTCTGCCAAACATCTGCCCCGAGGAACTGTCACAACATCCTCAGGCTAAAAGCTTGCCAGTACTTGAAAGGCATAGCACTATGATAATGAAATAATGTGATATCCCAAAAGGAACAAAACAGGTACAAATGGCCTTTTGTGTTGTATCCTTTAATAGGTCTATCATGCAAATATAATGTTGCCCATAATCAGGGCATGCTAAAATTAAAAGGAATAGGTGATGTTTCGGGTCGAGACACTTCTTCACTCGACAAGAAACATCAACTATTCCTTTTCTCCAGATGCTGTCTGACCTGTTGAGTTTCTCCTGCATTTTGTGTCTATCTTCGAAGTTAACCAGCACCTGCTGTTCCTTCCCACACCTTCTAAAATTAAACTCCATTTGGTTCCTCCGCTGTGATGAGACAAAACTCTACCTACCTGGGACTGGAGCATTTGGAGTTAATTTCGGTAATTTGCTAAAACCAAACTATTGTTGAATGTTCAAAATATTTTCCTTATGTCTGGTGCACCCTTGTTCCTTACAGCATTCTTCATCCTTTCCTTCAATAAAACCACACATCAATTTACGTCATCAAATTAAGGTTTGGTGTTTTTGCAGTTTTAGCACAATTCATAAGCACATTCTGTCCAGTTAAAATCAAGTTAGGCTTGAAAATGAAAATCTGAATTAAAAATGTTGTTCGGCTGGCTATGTGTGAGTTCTTTGTCACAAGGGTTCATATGTGTTACTGAAATAGTATTGATTTTGGACAATGTGAAAACAGTTAACAATGGACAAGGAAGCTATCAGCTTAAATATGTTTTTGGACTGAGCTATTCATAAACAAATTAAATTGAAAGTGCACAAGCAGGTTTTCTTTCAGGCCTACTAAATGAGTAGGAGCAGGAAGTGGGCAGGGAATTACAAAGCTTGTAATTAGAGAATATATTATGGTCTACAATTGAGTAAATCACATGTAAAATTTCACGTGCACTGAATGCAAGGGCCAATTATGGTTCTATCTTTCCCCTTGAACGCCTTTGTTTGCCCTGAGAGATGAGAAGGCTATGACAGAACAGTAATGTGGAATGAAAAAAAATAGCAAACACATGAATTCATGGTGAGAAGATGAGCAAATCCAACAAACAATACCTTCCTTGCAGTTCACGTCCATGGTAGCATTCAGCCACCCCCGCACTAACACTTCCTGTCAGGCTCAAAGAATGCCAAGTTCTACTTCAATGAACGCTCCAGTCAATCGCTGGAAAACACCAGCCGATAAACTGCTGAACTTGCCAGCAGTGACGAATGCATGTTAACATTCTCTAATTATCATTTACCATAACATCCATCAGCTCTCTCACACTGTTAAACATCACCCTCTGCTGGCAGTTATTGTTTGTCATTGACTCTCGGGATGGGAAAATAATTAATTTTAAACCTACCATTGAGAAAATGCAAACAAGAAAAATAAACGTGATACGATGTCCTATCCTAATTCCATTCTGGCTCCTAGAGGGAACCTACCTCCATTCTGGCTGGGAGTCAACATTCAGTGCTCATCCAAAAGTTATTTCTCACCAGCAGGGAGGGGGGCTGACACCTCTTCCTGCCTGGCCCCTTCACAGAGACTCACACCCACACCTAAAATAATCTCCTGCATTTGCTTTTATGCGAGTCCTCACTGAAAGCAGTGTTACACATGATTACATTTGTAAAGTAGGAAATTAGAGATGGTAGTGTTTGGAAGTCTTTAAATATACTGGATCAGCAGGAGCTACGTTTGGCCCAGTGCCCACGGTACCTAGGCCGGACGTAGAGAGCCTCAATCAAGTGAAAGCTCTTTATTTAGAAGGCACAGCAAGATCTCCGTGCCAAAGGCCTCCTGCTGACTGTCTACAACACATGCAAGCCTGGGGGCAGAGCCCCACTTTCTGTCAAAGATGGGAGCTTCTTCAGAGGAGACCACTCTGCCCATCCTGCGCATGCTGGTCGAATAAGAGCTCAACCACGTTCCAGCAGCATTCATAGTCCCACTGCCCACAGCTCTTTATCAACTTTCAAGTAGAAAAAAATGAATGAATGAATGGAGTTTATTGGCCAAGTATTCACATACAAGGAATTTGCCTTGGTGCTCCGCTCGCAAGTGACAACATGACATACATTGACAGTTAGGAATTACACATAAAACATAAAAAATAAAACATTATTGATTAAACATGCAAATTAAATAAAATACCAGAGCAAAAGGAGGCTACAGATTTTTGGTTATTGAGTAGAGCTACTACTCGTGGAAAAAAGCTGTTTTTATGTCTGGCCGAGACAGCTTTGACAGTCTGGAGTCGCCTTCCAGAGGAAAGTGATTCAAAGAGTTTGTGGCCAGGGTGAGAGGGGCCAGAGATGATCTTACCCGTTCATTTCCTGGCCCTTGCAGTGTACAGTTCATCAATGGAGGGAAGGCTGCAGCCAATAACCTTCTCAGTTGATCGGACGATTCGCTGCAGCCTCCAAGTGTCGTGCTTGGTGGCTGAGCCAAACCAGACCATGATGGAGAAGGTGAGGACAGACTCTACAATGGCCGTATAGAATTAGACCATCATTGCCTGTGGCAGATTATGCTTCCTCAGCTGCCGCAGAATGTACATCCTTTGTTGTGCCTTTTGTCTGTGGAGTCGATGGTGGCCCCCCATTTAAGGTCCTTGGAGATGATGGTTCCCAGGAACTTAAAAGACTCCACAGACTGCGGTGTTGTTGATGGTGAGTGGGGTGAGGGGAGGGGGAACTCTCCTAAAGTCTACTATCAATTCCACTGTCTTAAGAGCATTGAGCTCCAGGTTGTTGCGATAGCACCAGGACGCCAGCTGTGTCACTTCCTGTCTGTAGGCAGATTCCTGCCCATCCTGGATCAGTCCAATCAGGGTTGTGTCGTCCGCAAACTTGAGAAGCTTGACAGAGGAGTCAGGTGTGGAGGTGCAGTAATTATTGTAGAGTGAGTGGAGGAGATGGGAAAGTACGCAGCCTTGCGGTGCTCCTGTGCTGAGGGTCTGCGGGTCTGAGATGTGCTTTCCCAGCCTCACATGCTGCTTCCTGTCTGTCAGGAAGTTGGTGATCCACCGACAGAGGGGTTCAGGCACAGTCAAATTGGAAAGTTTGGAGTGTAGTAGCTCTGGCACAATGGTGTTGAATGCAGAGCGAAAATCAACAAACAAAATCCTCGCCTAGGTCCCCTGACGGTCTAGGTGCTGAAGGGTGAAGTGCAGGCCCAGGTTGACTGCGTCATCCACAGATCTATTAGGGGTTCATGATATTTTTCAGCTTGGCCAGCACAAGCCTTTCAAAGGCCTTCATGACTATAGAGGTCAGTGCGACAGGCCTGTAGTCATTAAGACCAGTAATCCTTGCCTTTTTGGTGAAGGGACAATAGTGGAGACTTTGAAGCAGGCAGGGACAGTACAGGTTTGCAGGGACTGGTTAAAAATGTCTGTGTAGACTGGTGCCAATTGTTCGGCACAGAGCTTGAGAGCAGAGGGGGAAACATTGTCCGGTCCTGGAGATTTCTGGCTTTTGTGTCATCTGAACAGCTTCTCCACCTCCTCTATTTTTATTGTTGATGATGAAGAAGTGATGTTGTGCAGCACAGAAGGTGTGGTTAATTGGGTGTGAAGTGGTGATTGGAGATGGGTGGGTGGGAAAGGATCCAGTCTTTTCAGACTGGAGTGTTGCTTTAAAAATGGTAACAAGCCTAAATTTAAGGCCCTTTATCCATGTGCACATGCAAGCATAACATGGTGCATAAGTTAATGGCACAAATAGAAATAACTGGCTATAACTCAACAACCATTATTGATATGTAGTTGCATAGTGACATAGTCAGTGAATTAAATAGTCTGGATACTTGTTTTTAAAAAAAGATAGGCAGAATGGAAGAAATAAGAGGGGTAACCTATATTTTTTAAAGAAAGGGATAACGCAGCAGAGGGATAAGTTCTTAGCATAGAAGATCAAGAAAAAGAGTTAGCTTATGAATGAGGAAAAGCAAAGAACATTGATGGGAGTCCTATGTAGGTCCCCAAGTAATGGTCATGGAAGGCACAATTTTAATCAGTGAATTTAATGAGGATCCTGTCTTTAACAAGAATAATACAATATTCAATGGGAACTGACTGAATAAACCAAACCAGTAGTAGTAGCGTAAAGGAGGATTTTATACGGTGTATTAAAATGTGTTTTCTAGATGAGAATGTGGAGAATAAGGAAACTAATTATTTCCCACCTAGTCTTGTGTAATGAGAAAGGTTAATTGACAAACAGGTAATTTAGGTTTCTTTTGGAAAGAGTGACCAGGAAATGATAGGATTTGATGTCAAGTTAAAAGTGAATTAATTCATTCTGAAACAAGGGTCCTAAATCTGTTTAAAGCAAATTACAAATGTTTTTTTATATTTGAAAACAACATTAAAAGCTATGACATTAAATGAGCCAGAACTAATATAATTAATTTTTACACAGTTTACAACACATTTATATCCATTTAAGGAACCAAAACCTATGGAGAAAAATAGTTCTGTAAGATAAGTTAATGATAAAAGAGTGCTAGAGGAACTCAGCAGGTCAGGCAGCATCTATGGAGGGAATGGAAAGGAAATGGTTCCAGTCAGAACAGATTATGTTTTTTATGACTGTTAAGATAATATTTGATTAAAGGAAAATGTTGCCATAAAGAATTGGGTTAGTTTCACAATTCAACAAAGGAAGGGGAATTAATTAATAAAGGAAAGTAGAATACCAAACAATTTGAACAAAAACATTGAATCAGATTTTAGAAGCTTCTACTGATATATAAAATGGAAAGGAATAAGAAAAGTTAGTGAGGCCCCCTTACAGAATAAAATTATATTGAGGAATAGGGATAATCAAAGATAAACTAACTGCCCTGTAATTATTTAGTTTACCTCTTTTTAATATCATTGTCTTTAGCAATCTTCCCTTCCTCTGGTACTATTGGTGTAGGCAGGGCAGATTCAGAAAATGCAGTCAGAACTTATCCAATTTCCTCACGCTCCTTTTCACAGTTTGGAATATATTTCCCAATGACCTGGTGATTTATCTATTTTTTTTAAAGACGATATGTCTTAATCTGTCCTTTTTTGCTCTAATCCATCTACCATCTCTTGCATTGGCATAACAACCTGCTTCTTTGAAGACAATGCATCCCCCACGCAGGTCACCTTTCACGTCCCTAATAAACACTACTCTTCCTTCATATCTTCTTGCACTTTATTTACTTCTTTGGATTATTTTTGATTTTACTTGCCCATATTTTTTAACCTTTTGCTTTTCTAATTTCTATTTTAATTATACCCTTGGAATGTCTGTGTTCTTCTGAACTTCCCGTGATAAGCGTTATGGACTGGCATCAGCTTCCCTTTCTTGTCTTATCCTTTTATTTATGAATTATGCCATCTAGGGCAGTCCCACTCTTTTTCTTTGTGGGAACATTTTTACCCATAACAACTATAATCTCCTTAAATGCCTCACATTTTTCTAAGGCCAATTAACTTTGAAGCAGCTGTTTCCAACCACTTTTGATTTATTACATCTCAGTCTAGTACAATTGGCTTCACTCCAATTCAGCACCTTTTCTCCTATTTTATCCTTGGCCATTTCCTTAACTATTCTATATCTGACAAAATGTTATTCACTGCCACAAAATTGTTCTCCAAATGATACTCTATTTTCTCTATTCTTTTGTTTCAAAACCTCTCATTGATTTTCAGCCTTTCTCCTAATCTGTTTGTATTTCTCCTAATCTGAACCTTTCATCCCATCCACCTGCTGCTAGTTTAAACTGTCTTGTGTGTCATTAGTAAATATACTCATGAGAAGATTGATCCTAAAGGGCCTGTCCCACTGTACGAGGTAATTCACAAATTCTCCTGAGTTTTCCCCCCGATTCGAATTCGCAGAATAGACAATAGACAATAGGTGCAGGAGTAGGCCATTTGGCCCTTCGAGCCAGCACCGCCATTCAATGTGATCATGGCTGATCATCCCCAATCAGTACCCCGTTCCAGCCTTCTCCCCATATCCCCTGACTCCGGAATTTTTAAGAGCCCTATCTAGCTCTCTCTTGAAAGCATCCAGAGAATTCCACAGGCTCC
Organism: Leucoraja erinaceus; assembly: GCF_028641065.1. Lineage (NCBI taxonomy): Eukaryota > Metazoa > Chordata > Chondrichthyes > Rajiformes > Rajidae > Leucoraja > Leucoraja erinaceus. Next base: position 49,689,156 of record NC_073381.1, read on the forward strand.
ACAGTATGTTTGTAACGAGTCCGTAGGAGGCCGTAGGAGTTCGTGGATGTTCCGTAGTGGCTCGTTATGCTAACCGTAGGTACTCGGGGCATCAGGTAAGTCGGGATGAAAAATGTCCACGAGTAAAAAAATATTCGGGATGACTCGTACAGTGGGACAGGCCCTTAATCCTATTGAGGTGCAATATGTTTGCACACCCCTTCCCCAGGCACTTTCAACAACAGTTCACATTGCTTTAAGTTATAAAAATAAGTAAAAATGACCACGCCTTCTCAGTGATGTGATGAACGCGGGGGTCTGGACCTATCGCTGACAAGTCCCGCCCCCCGCAACGTCAAGTCCGTTATTGGACTTTTCTGTTGAGCGGCTGTCGGCCCTTTGGCCTGTAGGCAATGCCGCATTTTGGGTAGGTGGCGTTTCGACAGAGCGGCCATTCAGTAAGTTTGCTTTTAGGCAACGCATCCTTTCGGTTTGTTGGTTTTTAGGCGTCTCGCCCTTTCGCCCATCTTCCTTTCGGTTAGTTTGCATTTAGGTGTCCCATCCTTTTGGTTAGTAGGCATTTCATAATCGGCTGATCAAAGTAAGAGAAACAATCGTCTACATTATTTGGACACCAACTGTGCCACTGTAAGAGTCTAAAACAAGGAGAAAAGCAACCGTCTCAGCACAAGGTATGGAAGTGAAGTGATATAGATCCAGTGTGACAAAAACAATAGAGGAAGAGAAAATAAAATGCCTGTGTCTTGAGGAGAAGCTACAAAACGATTGCTCCGAGCAGAACTGGGTGGGCTGAAACTCGTGCCAACTGATTGTATACAACAATGCGGAATCTGTTCCAAAGCTCTGAAGAACCTCTGAAGGATATTACAGCAGCCATGGACTTCTCAATGTCAGTGCAATCTAGCAGAGCAAGCAGAGAACAGGACAGAAGACAGCCCCGCAAGTAATTAAAGGTTTGACAACTTTCCACAGAAAAGAGGGGTTGACATTATTATGTCACCGAAGTTGGCAGACCAGGTGGCTTCAGTGAGTCATAGGGGGAGTTAGCATGCGAGAGCGAGCACAGAAGCAGTACGATGGTGAGTTTTAAAACGCAATGATCACTGTAACTGAGTTCACAGAATCCAGTAATTCACCAAACACAATATCTGAAAGAATAATTGGAGTCTGCTTTAACATTCATATTAACAGTTTAATGCACACAGGTAACACTAAAATGATGGTGTTCAGAATAAGTAACATAGTGCATTCAAAGTCATGAAGCAGGAATTGTAGAGTAGGAGTTGAAACAAGCTATGTAGGAAACCCACATGGATAAATTATCCACGAGTTACCAGTTCCTGAAGTGGATACTTTATTCATGTCAAGTGTAGCTTATATTAAAGGTTCATGGAGAGAAGAAACCAAGAGATCATAATCAGTTCAATGTCTAACTGTATATGAAATATATAACCGGATCTGTCAATTTAAATGTGTACCTTGTTCTTTTTTTAATTACATGGGTTTATTTCCTTTTCAAGGGGAAGTCAGTCAGACATATGTAGGGCACCTTTAAGATCTATGTTGTATCACATGCTGTGACTCTTGACACACTGTTGTACCTAGACACAGCAGTTTTGCCTTCAAAAAGGATGTTTGGTTTTGAACTTAACCTTTGTCCATTTGCTTGCACTTGCAAAAGAAGCTCACTGTCACTACAGTCACTTATCCCCCTTCATGTGAACATGTTTTTGGAGCTGTGAGATACTTTATTGACAGTAAATACACTCAGCATAGTTGTTTCTCGCATTCTGTTTCCATGTATATTTTTATCTTGCTCTAATTAAGCATACTCTGCAGTAATGTTACAAAAAGGTCACAACTCACAGCAAACCAGTCAGCAATGATCTCTGTCCTTTATGCTTCTGATATCCAGATTATCTGATGCAGTCATCTCAAAGCACTCAGAAAAGCAGCACCATCACTGTTTCAAATGAAAACCCACTAAATTCATCAGAAGGATAAGTAACCCATTGTCTAGGAAGGAACTGCAGATGCTGGTTTAAACCAAAGATAGACACAAAATGCTGGAGTGGGACAGGCAGAATCTCTGGAGAGAAGGAATGGGTGACGTTTATAGTCTGAAGAAGGGTCTCGACCCGAAACGTCACCCATTCCTTCTCCCTAGTAACCAATTATCAGTGTCCTCTCACAGGTAAGTATATCCACAACAATATCTCCAGAATATTTTCTTCAGATATATAAAGAGTAAAAGAGAGTCAAGTGGACATTGTATTGCTGGAAAATGATGCTGAAGTGGTAATGTTGAGGAATAAAGAAATAGCGGACAAATTGAATACGTTGTTTGTGTCAGTCTTCACAGTGAAAGGCACCAGCAACGTGTCAGGAATTCAAGAGAGTCAGGGGGTAGAAATCGGTGGTGTTGCTACTACTAAGGACAAAGTGCTTGGGTAGCTGAAAGGTCTGAAGGTGGCCAAGTCACCTGGACCAGATGGACTAGACCCCAAGGTTTTGAAAGCGGTAGTTTTATTGTGGCATTAGTAGTGATCTTTCAAGAATCACTAGAGTTAGGAATGGTCCTAATGAATGGAAAATTGCAAATGTTACTCCGCTGTTCAAGAAGGGAGCGAGGAAAAAGGGGGGAAACCATAGGCCGGTTCCCTGATTTTAGTGGTTGGTAAGATTTCAGAATCCATTGTTAAGAATCAGGTTACCGAGCACGAAGCAAAAAAATGATAAAATAGACCAAAGTCAGTATGGATTTGTGAAGGGGAGATCTTGCCTGACAAAGCGTTTGGAACCCTTTGAGGAAGTAAAGAGCAAGATAGACTACAAATAGTCAGTGGATATTGTTTACTTAGATTTTCAGAAGGCCTTTGATAAAGTGCCAAATGTGAGGCTGAAAACAAGATGAGCGCCCATGGTTTTAGAGGGAGGATAGAAGATAGAGGGGGGGGGGGGGGGGGGGGGGAGATAGAGGATTGGCTGAATGGCAGAAGACAAAGAATGGGAATAAAGATGGCTTTTTCTGGTTGACTGCTGGTGACTCGTGGCGTTCTGCAGGGGTTGATGCTGGGGCTGCTACTTTTCACATTCTATATTAATGATTTGGATGATGGAATTCATGGCTATGTGGCCAAGTTTGAAGATTATACAAAGATAGGTGAAGGGGCAGGTAGTGTAGAGAAACCAAACATTCTGCAGAAGGACTTGGACAGGTTGGGAGAGTGGGCACAGAAGTGGCAGATGGAATACAACATAGCAAAGTGTGCGGTCATGCATTTTGATGGTAGAAATAAAGGTGTTGATTATTTTCTAAATAGGGAGAGGATTCAGAAATCGGAGGTGCAAAGGAATGCAATGTTAGCATTAATTTCAATAGGACTAGAACATAAAAGCAGGGATGTACTGCTGAGGCATTATAAGGCATTGGTCACACTGCATTTGGAGTATAATGAGTAGTTCTGGGCCCCATATCTGAGGAGGGATAGACAATAGACAATAGATGCAGGAGTAGGCCATTCAGTCCTTCAAGCCAGCACCGCCATTCAATGTGATCATGGCTGATCATCCCCAATCAATACCCCGTTCCTGCCTTCTCCCCATATCCCCTGACTCCGCTATCTTTAAGAGCCCTATCTAGCGCTCTCTTGAAAGAATCCAGAGAACCTGCCTCCACACTCACAACTCCCTGTGAGAAAAAGTGTTTCCTCATCTCCGTTCTAAATGGCTTACCCCTTATTCATAAACTGTGGCCCCTGGTTCTGGACTCACCCAACATCGGGAACAAGTACAGAGTGTACAAGCCCAGCTGCTCCATTCTCTCAGCATATGACAGTCCCGTTGTCCCGGGAATTAACCTTTTAAACCTACGCTGCAATCCCTCAATAGCAAGAATGTCCTTCCTCAAATTAGGGGACCAAAACTGCACACAATACCCCATGTGTGGTCTCACAAGGGCTCTGTACAACTGCAGAAGGACCTCTTTGCTCCTATACTCAACTCCTCTTGTTATAAAGGCCAAGATGCCATTCGCTTTCTTCACTGCCTGCTGTGCCTGCATGCTTACTTTCCCTTACAAGGACCCCCAGATCCCGTTGTACTTCCCCTTTTCCCAACTTGACGCCATTTAGGTAGTAATCTGCCTTCCTGTTTTTTATACCAAAGTGGATAACATCACATTTATCCACATTAAACTTCATCTGCCATACATCTGCCCACTCTCCCAACCTGTCCAAGTCATCCTGCATTCTCATAGCATCCTCCTCACAGTTCACACTGCCACCCATCTTTGTGTCATCTGCAAATTTGCTAATGTTTCTTTGAATCCCTTCATCAAAATCATTGATGTGTATTGTAAATAGATGCGGTCCCAGCACCGAGCCTTGTGGTACACTACTAGTCACTGCCTACCATTCTGAAAGGGACCCGTTAATCCCTACTCTTTGTTTCCTGTCTGCCAACCAATTTTCTATCCATGTCAGCACTCTACCCCCAACACCATGTGCAATAATTTTGCCCACTAATCTCCTATGTCGGACCTTATCAAATGCTTTCTGAAAGTCCAGGTACACTACTTTCATTGACTCTCCCTTGTCCATTTTCGTAGTTACATCCTCAAAAAATTCCAGAATATTAGTCAAGCATGATTTTCCCTTCGTAAATCCATGCTGACTCGGACCGATCCTGTTACTGCTATCCAAATATGCGGCTATCTCGTATTTTATAATTGACTCCAGCATCTTCCCCACCACAGATGTCAGGTAAACTGGTCTATAATTCCCCGTTTTCTCTCTCCCGCCCTTCTTAAAAAGTGGGATAACATTAGCTACCCTCCAATCCACAGGAACTGATCCTGCGTCTATAGAACATTGGAAAATTATCACCAATGCATCCACGATTTCCAGAGCCACTTCCTTAAGTACCCTGGGATGCAGACCATCAGGCCCTGGGGATTTATCAGCCTTCAGTCCCATCAGTCTATCCAACACCTTTTCCTGCCTAATGTGGATTTCCTTCAGTACCTCCGTCACCCCAGATCCTTTGGCCACTACTATATCAGGAAGATCAGGATGTGCTGGCATTGGAGAGATTCAGAGGAGGTTTACAAGAATGTTCACGGGGATGATTGGGTTAACATATGATGAGCATTAGAAGACTCTGGGCCTGTACTCGCTGGAGTATGGAAGGAAGAGGGGGGATTTCATTGAAACTTACCGAATATTGAAAGGCCTGGGTAGAGTGGATGCTGAAAGGATGTTTCCCTTAGTGGGAGAGACTAGGACCACAGGGCACAGCCTCAGAATAAAATGATATATCTTTAGAAAGGAGATGAGGAGGAATTTCTTCAGCCAGAAGGTGGTGAAGCTGTGGAATTCATTGCCACCGACAGCTGTGGAGGCCATCTTTGGGTATTTTTAAAGTGGAAATTGACAGTTTCTTGATTAATAAGGGTGTAAAAAGTTACAGTGAGAAGACAGGAGAATGGGGTTGAGAGGGATAGATAGACCAGCTATGATTGAATGGCGGAGTAGTCTTGATGGGCTGAATTTCTGCTCCTATAACGTATGAACATGAACTATATTTATACTTTGGGCAGCTATGCTCGGCACAAAACTCCCCAAACTAACACACTATTGCAAACTCTGTTATAAGACCGTAAGACAGAGTATCAAAATAAAAGACAGAAAAAAGCATAAATAATAACAGGATTAGCATACACGCATTTCGAACCTGCTGTAGTCTTTTGTTTATAATGCAAATATTTCATTGTGGTAGGTAAACCAAACCATAACCATTCAACGTACTCTCCTGCTTTCCAGCTGCAATATCGGTAGAATTTGTGCACTGCCTAAAATGAAAAACAGTAGAGGTTCTTTTAACAATATGAAAATACCAAGTTTGCCCAATGACCTTGTACGAGTAGACACTTGCGACTCGTATCATTGCCAAAGTTAAATTCTATTATTATCCACTTGTGTGGTCAATGATGATTTTGGCACAGATATTGGGTAAATCAGAGGCTTTTCTAAACAGGTTTAGCAAACATAAGATCAAATGTCACATACAAATTGGGCTTTCTGATGCAAACCAACCATAGGCTCAATCTTCAAAACGCCATAATTCTCGCAACTTATTAACTTCTTACAATCAGGTGGCTAGTTTAGTAAAAAAAATCCATAATTTAATATCCATTTTACAATGAACTATATTTTTCCGTTAGGAACTTTGGTTTCTGCAGCCATACAACAAAAATAAACAATTATACAAGACACACAACCAACTCAATTCACACAGACATCACACAGACATTTCCCCTGCTCTCCATCCTCTCCCGATGTTAAAGCCCCTGGCGGCCGACGGTAAGTCCCGTGGCCATTACCGTTCACAGGCCTGCAGCCGGAGGCCAGCCAGCCCCATGATGGCAAGTCTGCAGGCTTCACGACTGGAGCTCCCAGGCTGTTCCAGCTGGAGGCCGCTCCACGGTGCTAGGCCCCAACGACAACGAAGACCTGACAGGGAAAAGGTTGGGTCTCCCGTGCAGGGAAGAGATTCTAAAGTTTCCCCCACCCCCCACATATACACAGTTAAAAAACACTATAAAAAACAATATAAAAACCACAGCAAACGGGACAAAAATAAAAAAAGACAGACGAACTGCAGGGGCCGCGCCATTACAGCGCCGCCATTTTATAGCTATTAATATTTTGGTACAGAGATCAGTTTTAATACACAGTTTTAATCCATGTGTGTATACACAGATCATTGTTAATCACAGAGTCAAAAGCCAAGGAAAAGAACCATGATAAGTTGTATCCAAACATAAACAATGCATTCTTCAAACTGAGCATCACTGGTAATGTTTGAATGCTTTCACTCTAGATGGAATGAAATAGCTCAGGTTTTAATAAATTGATTTATTTCTCGTGAGATCCAATGTCTGTGAGACCTGCAAAGTTTTCATCATAGAATGTTGAACAAATATTGCAATATTCTGCCTATTAAACAAAAATATGTTTATGAAAAGATTTGCTTAGGTTGCATATTAATGGAATCCTTTATGGTATGGGATTGTGTCTAGTATAAAACAATATGTAACACATTGACCTTGAGGTTCACTCTTCCTTCTTCTCTTTGAGATTCTCCCATCCCCCGGAACCTTGACAGGCGAAGGACAGGGTGCCAAAATGCTTCACCTCCTTATCTACCTGTGACATCACATTCAGGGAACAATGTACCTGTACTCCATGAACCCTCTGCTCTACAACACTGTGCAGGCTCTACCATTCAGTGTGAAGTTTGTGCCATGGTTTGACTTCCCAAAATGTAACACCTCATACTTATCTGAATTGAATTCCAGTAACTGTTCCTCAGCCCATTTTTCTAGCTAATCAAGATCCTGCTGTAATTCTTGATGATCATCTTCACTCTCTCTGATACAACCTATTCCAATGCCATCTGCAAACAAAGTAATCATGGCTTGTATGTACTCATCCAAACTTCCGATATAGATGTCAAACAGCCATGACCCAGCTTGAACCTAAATACACACCATTAGTCATAGTACCCCATTCTGATAAACACCCTGCCACCATCACCTTTGCTTCCTACCATGAAGTGAAATCCTTGTCCAGTTCGCTAACTCTCCTTGGATCACATGTAATCTAACTTTCCAGAGCAGCCTACATGCGAAACCTTATCAGAGGCATTGGGGAAGTCCATAGAGATTATGTCTACAGGCCTACCCTTATCAAACTTTTTGGTCACATCATCAAGAAAATCACTGCATCAGACACGTTGATTATGCTCATCAACCTGTCTTTCCAAATCCATGTGTATCTTATCCCACAGAATGCTACCATGCATCAAAGTATTTCAACGTGACTAAATTAATAATTATCAAACACTGCAGAATGAAGGCTCAGTTGTTTATTCAATGCATATTTTTACTCTGATTTTGTCCCTTTATATGGTAACATTGCCAATGTACCAGCAGTACGTGGCAAGGGACAATCGTGTGTTCCGAAATAAAGGAAGACATCAGTAAGAGCAACATGCTGTTTCAATCAGCCAAGTACTACAGATCATTGTAACATAACCTATAACATCTGTGAGAATCAAATATAAATCTGCATGAATCTGTTGACCTGTTCATTCTCCATCATTCACTAAAACAATGGAATCATATGCAATCTATGGGTGCCAGTGTATCGTCATTAGGTTCCAGGATAGTTGCACAAGCTCTATCAATATCCACTAACAACTACAACAAAAAATAGTCTTTTTCTTCTTGTGTATGGCATGCACAGCCTAAAGTTGTAGGACAACTTGTTCTATTTGATCTATTTGTTTGTGCACGTCAGGTTGATTGCATTAGTCGAAACAGGGTGGATCACGTGAAGGTTGCAATCTCCCACCCTACAACAAATAGTGAAAGACCTGGATAGAGTAGATGTGGAGATTATGTTTCCACTAGTTGGAGGATCCAGGGCTAGAGGCCACAGCCTCACAATAAAAAGATGCACCGTTAGAAAGGAGGTGAGAAGGAATTTCTTTGGTCAGATGGTGGTGAATCTGTGGAATTCATTGCCACAGACGGATGGAGGCCGAGTCAATGGATATTTTTAAGATGGAGATTGACAGATTCTTGATTAATAAGGGTGTCAGGGGTTATGGAGCGAAGGCAGGAGAATGGGGTTGAGAGGGAAAGATAGATCAGCCACGATTGAATAACGGGATAGACTTGATGGGCCAAATGGCAAAATTCTGCTCCTAGAACTTATGAACTTACAACATCTATCAGGTGACTCCTCCACACAAGAAAAATGTAAAATTAAACACAAATGTTGCTGAGCCACAAATGGAGATTTAAGGGGAAGATTAACAAAATTTGGTCTAAGCCAAGCTTAAAAGAAGAAAGGTAGAGTGGTTAGAGGGTATATTGTAGCACTTAAGGCCTATAGAGCTGAAGGCACACCAACGTTTTTTTTGCACTAATATTGTTGTTATTTATTTATTTTTTTGTTTATTGGGTGGGAGATCACAACCTTCATGTGGTCCACCCTGCTTCGACTAATGCAATCAACCTGACGTGCACAAAAAAATAGATCAAATAGAACAAGTTGACCTTCAACTTTAGGCTGTGCATGCCATACGCAAGAAGAAGACGACTATTTGTTGCTGTAGTTGTTAGTGGATATTGATAGAGCTTGTGCATATATTATCTGTGTGTATTTTGTTTAAAGGCCTATTATGCTGATGTAATTTGTTCCATTGTCGGTACAAATGACAATGAAACAGTCTTGAATCTTGATAAACAAAACAACACAAAAGTGAGGAGTAACCCAGTAGCTCAGTTAGCGTCTCTGCAGAACATAGATAGCTGGCCTATCTATGTTCTCCACAGACACTGCCTGACCTGCTGAGTTACTCAGGCACTTTGTGTGTCTTTTTGTGCATCTGCTGTACCTTGTTCACCGTGGATCAAATTTGATACTAAGGTTGCAGACAGACTGGATCAGTTTTGAATAGTGGCAAAGAACATACATAGTCAGCGGCTTGGACACTGATTATGTGATGGGGTTGAAAATAATGGTTTTGGTCTTCTCAGTAAATATTAAGGATATCAGTAGTGGTTCTTCTTCTTTCGTGTGGCGTGCACAACCTAAAGTAGTTGGACAACTTGCTCTATTTGATCTTCCGTTTGTGCACGTCGAGTTGATTGCATTAGTCGAAACAGGGCGGACCACGTGAAGGTTGCAATCTTCCACCCCTCAGTAGTGCTTGAACCTAGAAGCAATGTTAGCAATAATGCAAATTAGAATTAATCACCTCAACCATCTGTCATAAAAAAACAGGCATGTTCAATGTAACGAGAAACCAATGCAGTAAAGAGTGTTTTACATCTCCATGTATGTCGACTATCAATTCCAGTCTGAAGATATCCTCATAATCATTATTATTCTTACTTCACATTCATCTGCATTCTCCTGATGGAGCAACCATAGAAATGATGTGCATGGAACAACTTGCCTTGCAGTTTTTATCTTTTAAAAAAAATCAGCTTTTTTTTAATCAAAGTAGCTACTGCATTTCCGTAATAGCACTAATCAAAATCCACATGGAGCATATAATTCAAACCAGGAACATGGTTCAAACTCCAAGCCAAGAAAAAGGAAAGTAAAGGAAATGTGCTTATTTTGTTCATCTACCCCAGGCAGTGTAGCATGTAAAATAATAATATGTAATGCCTCATCTATTGTCACTAAGAGTAAAGCTGCGTGCACATAATGCTTTAATAATAATAATAATAATAATTAGTACTGAATTACCTTTATATAACAAGAATTATAATTATAATAATTGGTATTTAATAACAATAAAAATTATTATTTAAAAGTAATTCAGTACTTTTTCTCCTTTAGTTCTAAAACTTTCATTATTAATACTTATAGACTGACATTGTCCTTAGCATCTCATTGTGCCTGGACATCTGTTCACATTACATAAATTCATATGAGACAGAAGGTCACACAGAATCTGCAATTAGATTTCCTTTATATTTCGCCTCATTCTTATTGCACAGAAAACTCATACTAAAAAGTTAACTCTTCAGATCAAGTTTCTTTAAGTTACAATGAAAGCATAAAATAAAAATAATAAATATATACTTTACATAAAATCACCAACTTCCTATAAGATATCTTATACCTGAACTGCTTTGCATCTACAGATCTTCTTTAAAATGAGCATTTGTTTTTTTCTGGCTGATTACATTATCTGACTAACGTTATTTATGTAGAACCAATATGACCTGCCTGAGTTGATTTTTTTCAATGCTTTCAATATAGCTGAGAAGGTTGAACAACAATATATTGCACCACCTGAAATCAAAGAGGCATTTTTAAGATGTTAGGCTGTGAATAAATCCACAATGTTGGTGTACTTAAGCAACAGTAAAGTTATAAATCTTCATTCTGGTAATTGAAAATAAACATAAAGTAAGACAGCAAAAAATAATTTTAATTGATGCATTGAATGGGATCAATCACTACAGCTTGTACATTGCAGGCTTTATCAGGTACAAGTATTTCAAAATACCTTTGAAAAACAGTGCATTTCTACTTATGCAAAATTAACTTCTGCCATCTTTTTCCACTGTATAAATTACACCTTAAACATTGTCTTGCTGTAGTTAATGATTGAAATCTCAGGATAACGCTGTGGACTGCTGTCACTACTTAAGCAATTGAAATGGGTTAAATGTAAAACAAGCAACAACCGTATTTGCCACATTACCATATAACCATATAACAATTACAGCACGGAAACAGGCCATCTCTGCCCTTCAAGTCCGTGCCGAACACGTATTCTCCCCTAGTCCCATCTACCTGCACTCAGACCATAACCCTCCATTCCTTTCCCATCCATATACCTATCCAATTTATTTTTAAATGATAAAATCAAACCTGCCTCCACCACTTCCACTGGAAGCTCATTACACATCGCTATCACTCTCTGAGTAAAGAAGTTCCCCCTCATAGAAACATAGAAACATAGAAATTAGGTGCAGGAGTAGGCCATTCGGCCCTTCGCGCCTGCACCGCCATTCAATATGATCATGGCTGATCATCCAACTCAGTATTCTGTACCTGCCTTCTCTCCATACCCCCTGATCCCTTTAGCCACAAGGGTCACATCTAGCTCCCTCTTAAATATAGCCAATGAACTGGCCTCAACTACCTTCTGTGGCAGAGAATTCCAGAGATTCACCACTCACTGTGTGAAAAATGTTTTTCTCATCTCAGTCCTAAAAGATTTCCCCCCTTATCCTTAAACTATGTGTGTGGGCACCTTGTTCTGGACTTCCCCAACATCAGGAACAATCTTCCTGCATCTAGCCTGTCCAACCCCTTAAGAATTGTGCAAGTTTCTATAAGATCCCCCCTCAATCTTCCAAATTCTAGCGAGTACAAGCCGAGTCTATCCAGTCTTTCTTCATATGAAAGTCCTGACATCCCAGGAATCAGTTTGGTGAACCTTCTCTGCATCCCTCTATGGCAAGAATGCCTTTTCTCAGATTAGGAGACCAAAACTGTACGCAATACTACAGGTGTGGTCTCATCAAGACCCTGTACAACTGCAGTAGAACCTCCCTGCTCCTATACTCATGTTACCCCTAAACTTCTGTCCCTTAATTCTCAAGTCATGTCCTCTTGTTTGAATCTTCCCTACTCTTAATGGGAAAAGCTTATCCACATCAACTCTGTCTATCCCTCTCATCATTTTAAAGGCCTTTTTTTTTAACAAATAGAATAATTGCTGAAGGAAAGCTGATAGTGATGGAGTCACAAGTCACAGTATAAAGCCACACACTGTAATCTGAAGAAATAATACCAATATTTATTTAAAAATGAACACGCACAATAACATCCATAGGTTGATGTCTTAATTTCAAAAGGATTTAGTTGAGTTAAAAAGGAGGAGTTGACTATGGGAGCAAAGAGGTCCTTCTGCAGTTGTAAGGGCCCCAGTGAGGCCACACCTGGAGTATTGTGTGCAGTTTTGGTCTCCAAATTTGAGGAAGGACCTTCTTGCTATTGAGTGGGTGCAGCTTAGGTTCACAAGGTTAATTCCTGGGGTGGCGGGACTGTCATATGTTGATAGAATGGAGCGGCTGGCTTGAATACTCTGGAATTTTGAAGGATGAGAGGTTATCTTATTGAAACATATAAGATTATTAAGGGATTGGACACACTGGAGGAGGAAACATGTTCACGACGTTGGGGGAGTCCAGAACCAGAGGCCACAGTTTAAGAATAAGGGGTAGACCATTTAGAACAGAGATGAGGAAAAACCTTTTCACCCAGAGAGTTATGAATCTGTGGAATTATCTGCCTCGTAATGCAGTGGAGGCCAATTATCTGGATGTTTTCAAGAGAGAGTTTGATAGGGCTCTTAAAGATAGCGGAGTCATGGTATATGGGGAGAAGGCAGGAACGGGGTACTGAATGTGGATGATCACAGTGAATGGCAGTGGTGGGCCCGAAGGGCCGAATGGCCTACTCCTGCACCTATTGTCTATTATCTATTGTATGTGTTATAGCCTATTGATTATCACAGCGCTGAAGCACCATCACGGAGCGGGCGATGCCTTACCCGGGTTGCCTTGCGGTGGGCTCCGGAGTGCTGAGACTGCCGACTCCAACATCACGGAGCTGCGGTCTGTGGAGCATCCAGCTGTGGGGTGGCACTGAACTTTAAACAACATGGAGCCTGAGATCTCTAGCCGAGATCGCCAGTATTGGAGCTCTGACCAACGCAGCCTGTGGACTTCGGGATACGCGGTCTCCAGGGAGGAAGCGGTAGTCCCGGTCGCTCCAGGCCACTCAGAGGGTTCTTCAATGCTGGAGTTCCATCATCCGGCGAGAGGGCCTGAAGCATCGGGCTGCCAAGGCGGCGACTGAGATGGCCTCAATGGGCCCGACCATGGGTGAACAGGGGATGGGACTGGACTTTGCTGCCTTCCCTCACAGTGGGAGTCATTGTGGGGGGATGTTTTTATGTTTATGGTTACATTTTGTTTGTTTTACATTCTGACTGTATTGGCTGCTGGAAAACTGAATTTTCTCTATCTATTTCTCTATCCATCTCTCTATCTATCTCTCTATCTCTCTATCTCTCTATCTATCTATATTGCACTTTGCTTGTTTAGTTACCTGTGATTTTCATTGCGGACTAGACAAAGTGGGACCCGTTGGGTCCCTGTCACATGGGAGGCCTGGTCCCCCAACGCAACCCGTTTTCCAACGCAATATTCCACCGCTCACCCTTAGTCCCCACTGCGCAGACGTGGCCCATTTCCCTTCATCCCCAGCACTCTCTCCCTATCGTCTTCACCCTCCCTCTTCTTTCCACTCTCTTCCTCCCCTCCCCAATCCCTCCATCACCTCTCCCTCCCTCTCCTTTCCCTACCCTCAGTCACTCCCTCCCTCCATTACTCCTCTTCCCTCCTTACCCCGCTCCTATCCCCCCACCTCCCTGCCCCTATCACATCCCCCTATCCCCACTACTATCCCTCCTCACCTCCCCCACTGCCCTCCTCTCCCTCTATTTCACCTCCTCCCACACTCTCCCTCCTCACCTCTCTTTTTTCCCCTCTCAAGTCAAGTCAAGTTTATTTGTCACATACACATACGAGATGTGCAGTGAAATGAAAGTGGCAATGCTCGCTGACTTTTGTGCAAAAGACAAACAACAAAACAACCAAACAAATTATAAACACAATCATAACACACACATTCTTTTACATAATAAATAATGGAAGGAAAAACGTTCAGTAGAGTTAGTCCCCGGTGAGATAGGCGTTTACAGTCCGAATTGCCTCTGGGAAGAAACTCCTTCTCAACCTCTCCATTCTCACCGCATGGCAACGGAGGCGTTTGCCTGACCGTAGCAGCTGGAACAGTTCGTTGCAGGGGTGGAAGGGGTCTCCCATGATTTTATTTGCTCTGGAGTTGCACCTCCTATTGTATAGTTCCTGCAGGGGGGCAAGTGAAGTTCCCATAATGCTTTCGGCCGAACGCACTACTCTCTGCAGAGCCTTCTTGTCCTTGGCAGAGCAATTCCCAAACCAGATGGTAATGTTCCCAGACAAGATGCTTTCCACCGCCGCTGCGTAGAAGCACTGGAGGATCCTCGGAGACACTCTGAATTTCCTCAATTGCCTGAGGTGGTAAAGGCGCTGCCTTGCCTTACTCACGAGTGCTGAGACGTGTGATGCCCATGTCATATCCTCGGCGATGTGGACTCCCAGATATTTAAAACAGTTCACCCTATCCACAGGATCCCCATTTATCCTCAATGGAGTGTACGTCCTCGGATGATGTGCCCTCCTAAAGTCCATGATCAGCTCCTTCGTTTTTTTGATGTTCAAGAGGAGGCTGTTATCCTGGCACCAGAGTGCTAGATCAGCCACCTCCTCCCGGTAGGCCTTCTCATCGTTGTCTGAGATCAGGCCCACCACCACAGTGTCATCAGCAAACTACCTCCCTCCATAACTCATAACTCCTCACCCATCCCTCCCTCTCCCTCCCTACCACCTCCTCACCCTCAATCCCCCAGTCTCCCTCTTCACCTCCCCCACATTCTCCCCTCTCCCTCCTCCCCCTGAATCCCCCTACTCTCACCTCTCCAGGATCTCATAGTTGCTGCTCTTCTCCCTTCTTGTGTGCCCAGGAGGAGCATCAGCCGTCCCGCCCTCAGAGCCAGGCTCAGCACCCAGGCCTTCAATCCTCAGTGCGAAACCGGAGCACAAGCAGCTACGGCCGCATACCGGCAAAGGTGGGCGGGTGCCTCTGATTGACAGTGGACACGGCCAATCAGTGTGGTGATGGGGCAGGAAAGGGCATCGCTGTCCTGACAGTGACTGACAGGAGAGGAGACCAATCTGCGCATGCGCGATTTTAAAGATTTTTAAACTTTTATATAACTTTAAAAATTTACCACCGATCGGAACAAAACTTGTTGCACTTGCAGCACAGGAGAATGGTGAATAAGGTGGCAGAAAATCGTAGCGCTATCGTGTACCGATTTTGCGCAAATGTTAAAAAAACGCAAACCGAAAGATAAAAAGATGAGCGTTTTAGTTATACACGACAAGATAGATATTGTTGACAACAGCTTGTGGCATACATTGTAATTAGTTAACTTAAACCTATAGAATTGCCATGGGAACTTATGACCAAGATAAATTCCAGTCAGTTTTAAGGAAACCATCTAATGTAATCAGAAAACACAAAAGGGTAAGAAACTAGAATTGAAAGGGAGGTTTTTGAAGAATCACTTAATGAATATTAAGGAAACAACCCATGAAAGGAAATTTTGAAACAAACAACAGTAGACTATGTGTAAAGACAAAGGAAAACCTGTAAATATGTCTGGAGAATCTCTTTGATTTATATGTCAGATTTTCAACTCTTCCATTTTTTTAGCATCTGAAAAGGACATGTCTGCCTCAATCACAAACAGCACTACTCACCGTACATGATTCACAGCGAATATTCTGTTGCATGGCAAACAGAACATATATTCAGAAATAAAGTATGTTAAAAGAGACTAACAGAAAATTCTTACAAAAGCTGAATAATCGCTCCCAAAAAAATGGCTGTGAGTGAAGGATGATTATATATCAACAATATGTCTAAAATTGATCTCAGTTACTTAGCACTGCAGTTCCGAAGCTTTATTGAAAATAAACTTGGTCAGTCACCTCCTCTTTGCCTGCTATTGCATTGTGACCAAACGCAGCCATCTCCAGTCCTTAGTTAACCAGTTAAGAGCCAACATGGTGAAATGGTTCTGTCCTCCAATACCTGACATATGTTATTGTAGCAACAGGCAGATGATGTAAAACCATCACTTTGCCCAGTGTGGGATCGAGCTCGACTTTGTTGGATGATCGTGAAAGGAATGAGAAAAAAGCACCTTGTGATAGAGGAGAAGATAAGTAACAGCACTGCAAAAAAAGCAAATTATGTCCAGGAAAAGAAGTTGGGGTACCTTAAGATGAATAAAAAATCGGTTATTGAGAAAATAATTAACTAATCTTCTGGACCTGTTAATTTTAAAAGAAACTAAGTGGGCCATGTTCACAAGGGAAGGCTGATCCCCCAACGCAATATTCCACCTCTCCACCAATTCCAATATTGGTGGCCAGTGGGGGGGCTTTCTGGAGCGCTGGTGTGGGTTCTTGGGGTGTCAGCTCAGTCCCTCAAGCCTGATCTGCTGGCTATTCCTTGAAATTCCATTTCAAGCAGGGTGCAAGGCCACCAAATTCAAATCCATTTTCGTACCATTTCAAGCAGGGTGCAAGGCCACCAAGTTCAAGCAGTTTCTTACCACTTCAAGCAGGGTGCAAGGCCACCGAATTCAAGTGCAGTTTCCAACCACTTCAAGCAGGGTGCAAGGCCACCGAATTCAAGTGCAGTTTCATACCACTGCAAGCTGGATGCAAGGCCACCAAATTCAAGTGCAGTTTCATACCACTTCAAGCAGGGTCCAAGGCCACCAAATTCAAGTGCAGTTTCATACCATTTCATGCAGGGTGAAACCACCATTAAACTACACAAAACACCAAACTTACAGTTCAGTAGACATTCAGTGTGTTCAGTTGATTCACAACTCAGACAGTCGTGACCTCTCCCTCCCCAATCATGCAGAGACTGAGCCACACCCACACTTCCGGGTTTTATAACCCCTCCCCCTTCCACTGGAAAGGTGTGGACTTCATGGCGTGATTGGCAGGAGAGAGATTCTCAACATTTTTTAAACACTATTAACACTTTTATTTTTCATTGATGGGAAGAATCCTCTGCACCTGCTGAACGGAGGGGGACTGAGTAAGATGGCCAAAAATCACAACTGTAAGTGGTAGCGTTTTATCTGAAATCAATATACAGTACAAACAGGAAGTTAGCCAAAGCACCTAAACCAACATTTGCAGTAGTGCCTTTTAACTTCAAGCCAAAGCACCCAAACCACCATTTGCAGTAGTGCCTTTTAACTTCAAGCCAAAGCACCCAAACCACCATTTGCAGTCATGCCTTTTAACTTCAAGCCAAAGCACCCAAACCACCATTTGCAGTCGTGCCTTTTAACTTCAAGCCAAACCCATTTGCAGGCAGTGCCTTTTTACTTCACAACAACCATATTTTCATTTTCAAGCCACATTAAGGGGACTCACAGTTGAGTAGACATGTGTTCAGTGTTATTCAGAGCTCAGAGAGACGTGACCCTCTGGCTTCCTCCATCTTGCAGAGACTGAGTGAGGCACACCACTTCCTGGTTTTATAGTCCCTCCCCCTCCCACCAGCAGGGGCAGCAGAGAGAATGACAATTTAAAAAAAAAACATTAATATCTCTCTGATTTTTCATCGATGGGAAATATCCTCTGGTCCCGGAAGGCGGAGGGGGGCTCTGAGCGAGGTGGCCAAAAATGATGGCTGTAGGTGGCGGCGTTCTCTCGGAAATTACACCACAGCGAGCCAAAAGCGGTCAAGATCAGACTTTTAGTAATATGGATAGGTATGGAAATTACAGATGCATTTATCATAGTTTTCCAGCTCTCTACATTTGTAATTATGCCATTGGATTGAAGTATAGAATATGTTGGTACATTTAAGCCAACTATCACCCACATTAAACCCCCAATCTTATGATACAGCCCCCAATTATATCAAGGCCTGGATAGATGTGGAGAGGATGTTTCCACTAGTGAGAGAGTCTAGGACCTGAGGCCATAGCCTCAGAATAAAAAATATGTACTAGAAAGGAGATCAGGGGGAATTTCTTTAGTCAGAGGATGGTGAATCTGTGGAATTCATTGCCATAGAAAGCTGTGGAGGCCAAGCAATGGATATTTTTAAGGCAGATAGATAGATTCTTGATTAGTACGGGTGTCAGGGATTATGGGGAGAAGGCAGGAGGGAGAGATAGATCAGCCATGATTGAATGTCAGAGTAGACTTGATGGGCCGAATGGCCTAATTCTGCTCTTATCATTTATGAACTTATGAAGATCTCAGCTCTACTGTCACCTTTCAAACACAGCAGACCACAATTGGCCACCGGGCAACTAGTTGATACTTCCCAAGCTGTTGATCCTAGCAGGGTTCAAATGGCCTCTGATGCCACATGCAGTTAAAGGGCTGTTTCACCATTTAAAAAAATGTTTCATAATTAAGACATTTAAAAAGGTTTGAAACTGCTCTGAATATTATTTCGAAAATTGAAATTGATTTTTAAAACATTAAAAATGTATTTGAGAACACCTTTAACAAAATATAACACTGTTAAACAAAATATTAAAATCTTTGCTGTACCAACCATTTTAATTAAAACCCCTGTCTCACGGTGCGAGTCCACCCACGAGTGATCCCGAGTTTAAAACAAATTGAACTCGTGGTAATCATGTAGAATTAACGTAGCGGAAACGTCGGAACTTGTGGACGTAACTTAGCGACTCATAACGTTAATGGCAGGTACTCAGGAAACTTGTTAACGCGTGAAAATCCACGAGTCAAATTTACCTTTGAAGTAAAAATTTTAAACTTTTAAACTCGTTGTAAGAACGTAGTAGCCCGTGAGTTTACCGTAGCGACTCGTGAGTCTACCGTGGGCGCTCTTTAACTTAGCGGGACAGGCAGTACCTCTGGAGAGATGGAATGGGTGACGGGATGACGTTACCAAAATTCTGCTGCGTCTTTGTGTTACTCCAGCACTGTGTGTTGACTTTTTGTAAACCAGCATCTGCCCTTTCTTGTGTATGACATTATTTGTATCCGTGGCAGTTGATCGTGGCTCCCTTCAGTTTCCCAGGGGGTCGGGGCAGGACTGGAGGGGAGTAGGAGGGGGGGGGGGGGGAGGGGGGGGGAGGGGAATGGGGGGGTGGGGTGGGGGGGACGGGGTTGGGTGACTTAGTGCGGGAGACAAGTGTAGGAGAGGTGTACTGACTGTGTGGGCCGACACTTTGGTAGACGCGTGAAAAGTGATCATACTGAGTGATTTCCCACGTATATGAAGCAGAGAGAAACGTGAGTTCTACACGGCTGCTCGACTTTTGAGAATGGATTAGGTGGTTTGTACCCACTCCCACTCCCTGCCCACTCACCCACCCACCCACCAATCCACCCACCCACCCACCAAGCCTGCCGGACCCCTCCTCGTTACAGCAGCGGAAGCGACATTTCCAAGAGAATGGGGCAGAGAGCTGGGGCAGGGCAGGGATGGGAGCAGGGCAGATTTGGCGCACAAAAGGAACAAACAATGGACTCAGAGAATCATAGGGCCTGTTTCCACACTGTATCACTAAACTAAGCTAAACTAAAGTAAACTAAACAAAATAGTGTGTGAGGGATGGAGAGAGAGGGAGAGAGAGGGAAAGAGAAAAAAAGAGTGAAAGAGGGTAAAAAAAAAGACAGAGCGCATGGATCATATGTATCCACATTGCAGTAGGTTGGCAGCTTTCAACTGAGTCACTGGTTGGCCCTCTCTGCTACCGGATTCAATATATTAATGTATCCAAATCATCAGAAGCTGCTGCATAAGCACATATGGCAATTAAAGAGGTTAATGGGATGTTTTCCATTATCTTATATGAATTGAAGGCATGTCAATGTTATTGATTTAGTGTTCGAGGTTGGCAGGCTGATGCAACACCCCGCCCCCTCCACTACCCCTCCACAAAGTCACCACATTCTGCAATGGCCATCACTTCCAGTATTTCCATGGATTCTCCTCTGTGGTAATCCCACATTTCAGAGCGATTCATCAGCCACCAGATAGGTGTCCTTGCAAATGATGACATGCAGCCTGCTCCATTGAAACAAGATGAAGGTGCATGAGGGGAGGGATAAACATGGGCACTCCATTTACCTACTCTTTCCTGAGAAGATACCAGCACTGTGAGCCAGTGAGAAAACTTAAGAATCAAGTGAGCGAAAGAAAGAGCAGTAAATTTAAGTTATTCAGATTTTAAAATGCCAGCCTGTATCCGCTACACTGAATGCAATAACATAGGGAAATGGACTTGTTTTTATTGGGCACCTAACTTGGCATTCTTCCCCAGTCTTTGGAACTTCCTTCTCGTTCCTCTCACAGGCAACATTGAACATTTAGCATTCACTCATTTGCCAATTTCTGCTCTGCTTTGGAGATATCTGGAAGATTTCTGCATCAAACCTTAATTGGCAGGGTTACTTCCTCTGGTAAGACTCCCTGACTTCCTCCACTGGGGACTCCGTTTCCTTATATCCTTGAGCCATACCTTCCATTAAGTCAATATTCAAATAAATTGCTGCCTCCCTTACATGTGCAGTTGCTCTTAGATATTTTGTTGCAATGTCTTAAGGGCCTGTCCCACTTACGTGCCCTTGGCTTGCAAATTATGCAACCTCGTAGTGGCGTTGAGGCGCACGGGCATCGTGTGGCCGCGCGGGGCCGGTCCCACTAAGAAGCGCGGAGGGGTATGTAGTTGTGCGCGACATCGCGCGGGGCTCCGAAATTTTTGCAGGGAACGAAATCTTCACGTGCCCACGGCCTGTCGCGTAACTGACGACCAAAGTTGGACAGGCCGAAGACCGTGGCATGACGCAACGTCTCACCTCCAACAGCAGCAGAAGCAGGCAAACGATCGCCGAACTCGGCCTGGGGCTCACGGCCGTTGCGGTCAGGATCCGCCCCCACTTCTACTCCCAGAGCGGGGCCAGGAAAACTGAAGATAGACACAAAATGCAGGAGTAACTCAGCGGGTCCGGCAGTATTTCTGGAGGGAAGCAATGGGTGACGTTTCGGGTCAAGGCCCTTCTTTCAGATTGAAGACGAGTCTCGACCCGAAACATCACCCATTCCTTCTCTCCAGAGATGCTGCCGGTCCTGCTGAGTTTCTCCAGCATTTGTGTCCATCTTCAAATGATGTCACGCGCTCCAGACGGCTGTGCGCACGCATGAAATCGCGCGCGACATGCGCGGGACCGTCGCGCCTTAACGTGACCACGAGGTCGCGTAATTAGCGTGCCAAGGACACGTGTGGGACAGGGGCTTTACGCTTCCAGATAAATGAATTATTCTTGAATACATGAAAATTAACCAGGACATTAATTATAATGGGCAGGAGTTTGCTGACATTTGCTGAAAACCTCTACAATAGGGAATGTAAGATAAAAGATTGGGAGGCAAAGGGGAAGATGGTTACTCTTTCTAAATGATTTTGCATTCAGCTAATGCCTTAAACTTCTGTGTTTTATGTGTTTAGTATAATATTAATTAAACAATTAAAACAATTAATTACTTCAAATGCAACACTTTTGAATGCTTCTGCATGTCGGACAAATAAAAATATTAAAATCATTGACATTGTTTACCATTGACAAGGTTTCACTCATGCCTGGCCAATTGTCGAAGGGTGATGAAGGGTCCCAACCGGAAACCTCACCCATCCTCGTTCTCCAGAGATGCTTCCTGACCCACTGAGTAATTCCAGCACTTTGTGTCTATCTTTGGTATGCTGTATACTAGCACCTGCAGTTCCTTAAGACAGTGGAATTGATAGTAGACTTTAGGAGAGCTCCCCCTCCCCTCACCCCACTCACCATCAACAACACCACAGTCACACCTGTGGAATCTTTGAAGTTCCTGGGAACCATCATCTCCAAGGACCTTAAGTGGGGGGCTGCCATTGACTGCACAGTCAAAAAGGCACAACAGAGGATGTACTTCCTACAGCAGCCGAGGAAGCACAATCTGCCACAGGCAATGATGGTCCAATTCTATATGGCCATCGTAGAGTCTGTTCTCACCTTCTCCATCATGGTCTGGTTTGGCTCAGCCACCAAGCACGACACCTGGAGGCTGCAGCGAATCGTCCGATCAGCAGAAAAGGTTATTGGCTGCAACCTTCCCTCCATTGATGAACTGTACACTGCAAGGGCCAGGAAGCGAGTGGGCAAGATCATCTCTGACCCCTCTCACCCTGGCCACAAACTCTTTGAATCACTTCCCTCTGGAAGGCGAATCCAGACTGTCAAAGCTGCCACAGCCAGACATAAAAACAGTTTTTATCCGAGAGAAGTTGCTCTACTCAACAGCCAAAAATCTGTAGCCTCCCTTTGATCTGGTATTTTTTTGGTTCACATGCTTGATCAATGGTGTTTTATCATTAATGTTTTATTATTATTAATGTTTAGTGTTTTCTGAGTCATTCGTAACTGTCACTGTATGTCATGTTGTTACTAGTGGGTGGAGCACCAAGGCAAATTCCTTGTATGTGATTACTTGGCCAATAAACTTACTTACTTACTTACAATTGTTGAAGGCTGTTGAGTGTACGTTGTTAGGGAAGGGGTGTGGGTTCTGAGGCCCAGTACTTTACCCAAGGCTGCGGGGGCTGCTAGAGTCGGGAATGTGGACGGCCACTGAGACACACCAGGTCCTCCGGGCATGGGGTGATTACATATGATAATTTTGGAGAGGTGGCAAGGTCTGTGCAACAGAATCAATTATGTTAAGTGACCTGCGCACTGTATTCTTCATAGAATATAGTGCAGCACAGGAACAGGCTCTTTGGCCACCAATGTGTGTGCCAACCATGACACCAAGACAAACTAATTGCTCTGCTGTCCATGATCCATATCGCTCCATTCCCTGTATATCCACACATCTAAAAGCCGCTTAAATGCCACTATTGTATCCTCCTATACCGCCACCCCACACAGTGCGTTCCAGGCACACGCCACTTTTTGTGTCAAAAACTTGCCCAATCATCTCCTTTACTAACTTACCTTCACCATGCAAGGTAAACTATTCTAATTTCTGTAAATTTGGAAATATAATATTTCAACTTACAACTGAAATCTGCACAAATAGAAGCACGTAGAAATCTGAGCACACTTGCACTGATGAAACAATGATTTTGTATTTTATAATGTTTAAGAAGGAACTGCAGATGCTGGAAAATCGAAGGTAGACAAAAGTGCTGGAGAAACTCAGCGGGTGCAGCAGCATCTATGGAGCGAAGGAAATAGGAAACGTTTTGGGCCGAAACCTTTCTTCACTTTTGTCTACCTTGTCTTTTATAATACTGTCGTAGAACGTTGCTTTCTGCATTTATGTCCACGTTTGTGATTAAGTCTTTTTCAAACTGATTTTGACAAACAACTACTACAAACAAGGCTGATATAGCAAAACTGAAATCTTAAGGGAATTGAAATCCAAAACAGATGTTTGATGAATACCAGGTGATTCTAGTGCTACCAGACATATATTGTTAGTCTAAGAAAGGCTGTTTGTCATGCCACACCACTGAAGGAAAGGTCAGTATCACGGCATTAACTGAACTGGAAATGAGTGCTGGATCATCTGTTTACACTAGAGCACTTTATCTATGTGAATGCAATTCAAATCAAGAGATGTGCAATGACATTTATCTGTCACTATTATCCCTACATTTAGTTTGCAGAGTGCACCTGAATAATCTATTTTGGCAAGCCTGGGGCTTTAATGAAAAAAAAAATGCTTGATTTCTTCTCTTCTGAATGAATATAATGAAATGAATTTCATAAATACAGCCTTACCTGCCATTCATCGAGTTACATCCTGGGAAATACAAATGTGAAGACTGCAATTTTTTCACTTCAACATTCAATCTTCCCAACAAAGATTATAAACGATGTTCCTAAATTATTATCTTTCTGGGAAGAAAACATTGCTTTAATTGCAAAATCCACTCCCACAAACATGAGCAGGAATTATCGTAATTCTAATGGCTAGTTTTCACGGTGCGACCTGATGCAAGATGTCACCCGAGTGAAGTGGTCGTGGTCCAGTAAGAGTTCCGCACGATATAGCGGGGGGTAGATAAAGAGTTCCCACAGTACTCTGCAATTCTGTCATTTGTGCGAGTGACTTGTCCGTTTCCCGATCTTTCCCGTTAATCGTGAATGAACATCGTGGACTGTAGTGTAGTTAATCACGTGGCACAAATGATGTTACTTTGTTGTCACACACTATATTGGTTTTTTTCACCCGAGCTCTTTAATGAGCTGAAGAATAATCTGTGTTTTTTTAGACAAATGTTGTTTGGTGTGATGCACCTTCTCTCAATATGTGCAAGAAGTCGTCTTTTTATTTTGTCAAATATGAATAAACACTGTGTCTCACATTGACCGTGATGATTGTGTTATTTTATGATCTACTGAGAGGTGAAACTTTCAGTCTGAAGAAGGCTCTCGACCCGAAACGCCACCCGTTCCTTCTCTCCAGAGATGCTGCCTGTCCCGCTGAGTTGCTCCAAGCAACTGGTGTCTATCTTCAAAGGACTGACCAGGACTGCCTCTCTCTCTCTCTCTCTCTCCCTCCCTCCCTCTCACACAGGCATGACTGGAGGAACTCCGCGGGCCAGGCAGCATTTACGGAGGGAAATGGACAGGCGACCCATTCTTCAGGCTGCCTTATGTCTCTCCCCCCCACCCCCAACTTCCACCTACACACGCGAATGCTGGAGAAACTCCGCGGGTGCAGCAGCATCTATGGAGCGAAGGAAATAGACAACGTTTCGGCCCCGCTGCACCCGCTGAGTTTCTCCAGCATTCGTGTGTGTGGGTGGGAGTTGGGGGGGGGGGGGGGGGGGGGGGGAGAAGAGAGACATAAGGCAGCCTGAAAAATGGGTCGTCTGTCCATTTCCCTCCGTAAATGCTGCCTGGCCCGCGCAGTTCCTCCATTCATGCCTGTGTGAGAGTGAGGGAGGGAGAGAGAGAGAGAGAGAGAGAGAGAGGCACACACAAAGTGGATGCGAAATCACACCTGCCTGTTTCAGTGACAGACACCCACCGCCAGTAAATGAAGACACCCCCATCTGTCTCCCCCTCCTCTCCCTCGACTCCCCCACCTTTCCCTCCCAACTCCAGTCCCGTCCCGACCCCCTGGGAAACTGAAGGTTTCCCGCTGTAATTAAAGAGTTCCCACGGTAGACTGTAAAACTGGGACCCTGGTTCTGGACTCCCCCAACATCGGGAACATTCTTCCTCCATCTAGCCTGTACAATCCTGTAGATACGATTAGACAGGTATCTAGTTGTTTAATTCAATTAATGATTTCTATCGCCCAGCCTCTCATCTTTCAATCGGGTTCGGCCAGGAAGGAACTGCAGATGCTGGATTAAAACGAAGATAGACACAACATGTAGCTCAGCGGGACAAGCAGCATATCAGAAGGGTCTCGACCCGAAATGTCACCCATTCCTTCTCCCCAAAGATGCTGCCTGCCGTCGAACTCCTTCTCTTTAAACCGGCATCTGCTGTTCCTTCCGACCCATACACCAGAGATAAGCAACTTTTCGGGCCGAACCGTTGCCTATTTCCTTCGTTCCATAGATGCTGCTGCACCCGCTGAGTTTCTCCAGCATTGTGTGTGTGTGGGTGGGGAGGGGGGGGGGGGGGGGGGGGGGGGGGTAGAGAGATAAGGCGGCCTGAGGAAAGGCTCGCCTGTCAATTTCCCTCCGTAGATGCTGCCTGGCCCGCGGAGTTCCTCCAATTAGAAACTGCTTTCAGACAAAAAGAGACACACTGACATTAATGAAATGCTTGTTAGCTAGTTTTATTAGATTTGTATGTAAATAGCAAACTGGCTGGATTCACTCTATCCAACTTACGGGTTCACCGTTCGCAGGAGTTCCCACGGTGACCGCAAGAGTTACTACGGATATCGCACTGGCCACTACGTTAATAAAATGTTGCAATGCTCAACCACAAGTGTACAAGTCACTCTTGGACAAATTCAAACATGTTTGAATTTTCTCCTGAGTACCCAAGTTACACGATTACCTGCCGTTAGCACCACGGTGGTCCACGAATGCCGTACTGTTATCGCACGAGGTTCCCACGATGTTAAACTCTGGTTACCTCTTGCGTCAAGTCGCCCCGTGAAAAGGGGGTTTTAGGAGGTACTTTGAACATTTCTGAAGAGGCAATTTCTGACATAATCCTAAAAGGTGGATGTGGAGAGAATGTTTCCTCTTGTGGGGAAATCTAGAACTGTGGGGTGGGGGTGGAGGTTGGTGGAGGGGCACTGTGTTAAACACACAAGGTGAAATGACTTCTCTTCTACATTCATGAGACTTTGACTCTCCCTCAAAGGACAGTGGAAGCAGTATTTTCACATTTTTAAGGCAGAGGGAGATATATATGTGAAAAGCCGGTGAAAAGTTGCACAGGTTGGGGGAAATGCTGCAATGAGCTTACAATTGGATCAGTCGATGAGCTTACAATTACAATCTCATTGAATGGCAGAGCAAAGATATTTGTTGCTGATCTTTCACAAATAAAGTTCTCAGAATCACTCACTCTATCATTAAAAACTTGTCCTTTATATGTTTGAGATGAAAGAGTCTACAATTACTGGGCAAAATGATCATGTACTTGTATCATGTACCTGTATCCACCTATCATTTGCCAGGCATTGCCCCACCCCCACCTCTCCTTACCCACCTCGCACCTCGCTTTTCCATCTTTCTCCTTCCTACTCTAGTCTGATGAAAGTGTCCCAACCTGAAATATCACCTGTCTACTTCCCTCCATGGATGCTGCAGGACCCAGCACTGTGTGTTTTGCTCAAGATTCAAGCATTTGCAGTTTCTTGTATCTCCAAAAAGCATATATTAGTCGGGACTTCCTTGCTAAAGCACAAATGTTTCACAAATAGTTTCCTGCCAAGGTTTATGGAGGAGATTTTCCCACTAAAGAACATGGGCGCTGGGATCGGGGTGGGGAGGGGGTGATGACATGGTCTCTTGCTGTGAACTCTTGTTCTTTCTCTTCTTTCTGCTAGCAGCTAGTCTTGATCTTTCCGTTCCCTGCTTACTCTCTCTGTCATGCCCCCATTGAAATCTGAATGCAAAGTTAAGCATTCATGTAATTCTGCAGCTAATAGTGCAAAAGATTATGAGGGTCATGGGCAGGGTGGACATTTTAAAACTTTTGCCCATGATGGATTCTCTAAACCCACAGAGCGTAGATTTGAGGTGAGGAATAAGAAAGAGGGTGAGAGGAAATTTTGTTTCACCCAGAGGGCTGTTGCAATCTGGAACACCATGTCTGAGAGTGTGGTGGAGGCACAACATTCAAAAAACATCCAGATGAAAACTTGAATCGTTACGGACCAAGTGAAGGTAAATAGAGGAAACGATTGTGATGCTGGAATCTGAAACATAAAAACAGAAAACTGGAAGAATTCTGCAGGTCAATCCGCACCTGTGGAGGTAAAATGTTTATATGAACGTTTCTGGTCAAGACCCTGCATCAGGACTGTAGGTATAGGTTAGTAATAGATGGACATTTGATGATTGATATGGACATGGTGAGCAAGAGAGACTGATTCAATGCCGTTAGATTCTCTGACCCAGACTTCCAGTTTACAAACACACTTGCTTCAGCAACTTCAAGATGTCCTGCAAACATTATACAGCATTCAATTGAATCAGCAATTTGTAGGAACTGTTCAATCTCTCACATGCAAGAGGTTGATTGTCATTTGAAACTATAGTTGGTGGATTTTTGTTGCTGACGTGTGTTTAACAAATGGCTTTTTAACTGGAGCATTGGAATCCAATTTAGCCATAATGGCATCAAAGCAGTAATGCATGATATGATATTGGTATTGGTTTATTATTGTCATGTGTACCGACATATAATGAAAAACTTTGAGTGCTCTCCATTCAATAGACAATAGACAATAGGTGCAGGAGTAGGCCATTCGGCCCTTCGAGCCAGCACCGCCATTCAATGTGATCATGGCTGATCATCCCCAACCAGTACCCCGTTCCTGCCTTCTCCCCATATCCCTGGATGGGTTACACCTTAACTGGAGGGGGACTGACATTCTGGCATGCAGGTTTGCAGGGGCTACACGTGTGGGTTGAACTAAATAGTGGGGAGGGAGGGATTGACAAATTGGGAGTATAAAGATGGAGTTGAAGGGGAAATGGTTACAGGAAAAATTACAAAAGATTCTCGAATTAATGGGAAGGAAAGCTTGCGAATGGACAACAGAGTAAGGTCAGGGCCAATTGCGAGGGGGGGGGGGGGGGGGGGGGAAGTGAATACGGACGTCAAAGTACTGTATATGAATGCACAAAGCATAAGGAATAAAGTGGAAGAGCTTGAGGCTCAGTTAGAAACTGGCAAGTATGATGTTGTGGGAATTACAGAGACATGGCTGCAAGGGGGCCAGAGCTGGGAACTGAATATTCAAGGGTATACCTCCTATTGAAAAGTGAGACAGATGGGCAGAGAGGGTGGGGTTGCCCTCAACACACAGAAGACGAAGGAAATCATTGTAAACTACCGGAAGACCAGAGGCGGCAGTCATACCCTCATCCACATAAACGGATCCCATCCCCCATCCACATAAACGGGACTGAGGTGGAGCGTGTCTCCAACTTCAAATTCCTCGGGGTACACATCTCTGAGGATCTGTCCTGGTCCCTCAATACCACCAAACTGATTAAAAAGGCGCAGCAGCGCCTCTACTTTCTGAGGAGGCTTAAGAAAGTTCACTTGTCCCCTCAGATCCTGTCCAACTTCTACCGCTGTACCATTGAAAGCATCCTGACCACCTGCTTCATGGTATGGTACAGCAGCTGCACCACAGCTGACAGGAAGGCACTGCAACGGGTGGTGAAAACCGCTCATCACATCATCGGTGCCCCGCTCCCTGCCATGGCTGCCCTTCACCGCACACGGTGTCTGAGACGGGCTGGGAAAATCATTAAGGGCCCCTCACACCCCAACCATGGACTGTTTGCCCTCCTCCCATCAGGGAGGCGGTACAGGAGCCTCAGGTCTCGCACCAGCAGGCTAAGGAACAGCTACTTCCCCAACACCATTATCCTGCTGAACTCACAGGCCTGGCACTAGCTATCTTTTATCTGTATATATTTATTTGCCTATGTACTAAACCAATATATCTTCATTTGTATATATTGTTTTAATCAGCATTTTACTACTTTGCACTCTGATTAGATGCTAAAATGCATTTCGTTGTACCTATACTTGTATTTGTGCAATGACAATAAAGTTGAATCTCATCTCATCTAATCATCTAATCTAATCTAATCTAATCTAATCTAGAACGGAGACTAGGAAACATTTTTCTTACAGAGAGTGGTGAGTCTGTGGAATTCTCTGCCTCAGAGGGTGGTGGAGGCAGTTTCTCTGGATGCTTTCAAGAGAGAGCTAGATAGGGCTCTTAAAAATAGCGGAGTCTGGGGATATGGGGAAAAGGCAGGAACGGGGTACTAATAATAATAATAATAATAATAATAATAAATACTTTATTGATCCCCTCAGGGAAATTCAGATGTCCAGAAGCCCCCAACCAACAAACCCACAGATTCAAAACAAACGCAGACAGAAAATACATAGAATACACTGTGGACACTACCTGAGAGCAATAAATACTTAAAAAGACCAATAATTAACAATTAAAAATAAAAAATTGCAAAAATGCATCCCCCACAGCCTAGCAGTCCAAATTATAAAATTTAATGGCTGCAGGGGTGAAGGATCTCCTGAACCGCTCCGTTCTACAGGGCAGGGAGAGGAGCTGGTTGTTGTTCCGAGTGTTCTTTTGACTCTCCAGAATTACATGGAGGGGATGCCCGGGGTTTTTCAGGATGACCTGCACCTTGTGCCTCATATGCCTCTCAAGCACATCCATCCCAGAGTCTACTCTCCGTTCCAGCACTGAGCTAGCTCGTTTAACCAGTTTGACCGGCTTCTTGTTGTTTTTTTCACTAATGCTGTTGCCCCAGCAGCCAACAGCGTAGAAAATAACACTTGTAACCACAGTGTTGTAAAACATGTGCAGCATATCACTACACACATTGAAGGATTTGAGCCTTCTGAGGAAAAACGAGTCTGCTCTGACCTTTTTTGTAGAGGGAGTCAGAGTTGACAGACCAGTCCACAAACGACATCGGGAAGAAGAGGAAGGAGGTTCTTCAGCATGACTTCAGAGAGTTGGGAAGAAGTCTGAAATGCCGGACTTCTAGGGTGGTTATCTCTGGATTGCTTCCAGTACCACGTGCTAGTGAGGACAGGAACAGGGAGATAGGGGATCTGAATGTGTGGCTGAGGGGCTGGTGCAGGGAGCAAGGATTTAGATTTATAGACCACTGGGATCTCTTCTGGGGTAGGGGTGACCTGTGCAAAAGGGACGGGTTACACCTTAACTGGAGGGGGACCGACATTCTGGCTGGCAGCCTTGCTAGGGCTACACGTGTGGGTTTAAACTAAATAGTGGGGGGGGGGGGGGGGAGGGTTGACAATTTGGAAGTATAAAGATGGAGTTGAAGGGGAAGTGGCTACAGGAAAAGTTACAAAAGATTCTCGATTAATGGGAAGGAAAGCTTGAGAATGGACAACAGAGTAAGGTCAGGGCCAATTGTGAGGGGGAAATAAATACGGAGGTCAAAGTGCTGTATATGAATGTATCGGATGATAGTAGATCCTTCCCTGGGAAGAGCACACAGAGCCATGCTCCAGAGTTATCTATCAAAGCTTTTAGAGAGGATTATTCAGTCGTCTGATGACACCACGTAAGAAACTGTTCCTGAATGTGTGGGACATGATTTCAAGCGTTTTCATCAACTGCCCATTGGAGGAGCGGACAAGAGGTTTAACAAGGCAGTGATGTGTGGATGGAGTTGATGGGGGTGAGGATAGAGGGGGTAGAGGGGGGGAGGCTGGTGTGTGGATGGAGTTGATGGGGGGGGGTGGGGGTGGGGGTAGAGGGGGGAGGCTGGTGTGTGTGTGATGAACTGGGCTACATTCACAACTCTGCAATTTCTTGCAGTTTTGCACTTCAAATAAATGCAATGTATTACTTGCCAGTGGTATGAGAACAAATGCCCAAACAACAGACATCATACAACAAAATATTAATTGTTTGCTGCCTGACCTGCTGAATATTTCCATTTTTTTCTGTTTGAGTTTGATGTTCGGTATCTATAGACAATAGACAATAGGTGCAGGAGTAGGCCATTTGGCCCCTCAAACCAGCACCACCATTCAAAGTGATCATGGCTGATCATCCACAATCAGTACCCCATTCCTGCCTTCTCCCCATATCCCTTGACTCTGTTATCTTTAAGAGCTCTGTCTTGCTCTCTCTTGAAAGCATCCAGAGAACCAGCCTCCAACGCCCTCTGAGGCAAAGAATACCACAGACTCTTTGTGTGAAAAAGTTTTTCCTCATCTCCGTTCTAAATGGCTTACCTCTTATTCTTAAACTGTGGCCCCTGGTTCTGGACTCTTCCAACATCGGGAACATGTTTTCTGCCTCTAGCTTGTCCAAACCCATAATATTCTTATATGTTTCAATAAGATATCCTCTCATCCTTCTAAACTCCAGAGTATACAAGCCCAGCTGCTGCATTCTGTCAACATATGACAGTCCCGCCATCCCGGGAATTAACCTGGTGAACCTACGCTGCACTCCCTCAAATGTCCTTCCTCAAATTGGGAGACCAAAACTGCACACAATACTCCAGGTGAAGTCTCACTAGGGCTCTTTGCTCCTATACTCAACTCCTCTTGTTATGAAGGCCAACATGCCATTTGCTTTCTTCACTGCCTGATGTACCTGCATGCTTACTTTATGTGACTGATGAACAAAGATCCCCAGATCCTGTTGTACTTCCCCTTTTCCCAACTTGACTCCATTTAGATAATAATCTACCTTGCTGTTTTTGCCACCAAAGTGGATAACTTCACATTTATCCTCATTAATCTGCCATGCATCTGCCCACTCACCCAACCTGTCCAAGTCACCCTGCATCCTCATAGCATCCTCTTCACAGTTCACACTGCCACCCAGCTTTGTGTCATCGGCAAATTTGCTAATGTTACTTTTAATCCCTTCATCTATATCATTAATGTGTATTGTAAATACAGGTAGCTGCGGTCCCAGCACCGAGCCTTGCTAGTCACTGCCTGCCATTCTGAAAGGGACCAATTAATCCCTACTCTTTGTTTCCTGTCGGCCAACCAAATTTCTATCCATGTCAGCACTCTACCCCCAATACCATGTGCTCTAATTTTTCGCACTAATCTCCTATGTGGGACCATATCAAATGCTTTCTGAAAGTCCAGGTACACTACACCTGCTGGATCTCCTCTGTCCATTTTCCTAGTTACATCCTCAAAAAATTCCAGAATTCTCAAAGAATTTCGGAATAAAAAAATTCCAGAGTTTTGAAATGATAAAATTGCTGGAAGAATACAGTCAGAGTAGAAAACTCTGCCGTGTTTTGCTTTGTTGTGCTCAAATTAATCTAGTTGTAAGGGAAAGGGAGTTGTTTGAGAGATTGGATTGCAGAGTGCTGGTCTGTAAACACATCGCCATTCAAAATCGCAAAAGCAGCTCACAATCAATTCTGGGTCACCAGAAAGATATTAATGCAACAATCACAAAACAGGACCAACCATTATCTGCTGCAATCTTCCTACTCAACAGTGATGCCTGTGTTGGCATAAATTGGACCTCACAGCACCACACATCGAGCTTTGTGGCACAGTCTCAAGTGGATTAGAGCACATCCTGCCACGTTCTTGCTTTTCTTGCTGCATAAAGTGGAACATTGCTGACATCAGATTACCTGAGTGGGCAGCTTGAGAACTGGCTGCAGTTCGCACAAACACATCTTGAAATCCAAGGAGCGTGCTGCAATTGACACCAGGACATTTTCTTGTGTTTAACCACTGAGCAACCCATTCATTCGTATATCTCCGTATTGACACAGGTCATGAAGGCCAGTGAGGGGGTGGGCAGAGACCTGGTGGCAGGAGACAGACACATCCATCTACAAAGAGTCCTCAGAGACACAACATCTTCTCTGATGGTCAATGCATTCTCTGGCTCAGGTTTGCCAAGGCTACCATTGCTGAGATAAGTGACAACCAGTTGGAGGTCTGTTGACTAGGTTTCCATGGCTGGACCACCCTCTCTGTGGAGATGAACATTACTTGGACTCTCAAGTTCCTTTTGAGCATAGAGGATCTCACTCATATTTCCTAATTTATTACTGCTAATGGCATTAGAGAGGTTGCAGCATTGAGAAACAATAATTTAATCAACATTAATTTTGATGAGAGACAGGTGAAAAATCAGACCTTGGGACTTACTGGTGTTGCTAGCTCTTCATGGTTTCCAATCCCACAATATAGAGCTTGTTCACATCTACGAGAAGCATTGCTTGGTGGTCATTGCAAACAACCCATTCACAGAGGGAGGGATCCTGGTGGTCAAGGGGCAGTGCCTTGGTGCAACAGAGAGTGCTGGTACCTCACCATAACAGTGACCCTGGTTCAATCCCTAGCCTTGGCGCTGCCTATGTGGATTGTTCTCCTGCATTGATAGTAATGAATCTCTGATTTAATTACAAAAGTAGTTTACAATGTAGCTCTTTGTCGTGTAACCTCTATACAAAGTGCATGTTCCTCTGAGTAGTTCTATTCTACAGGTCTGAGTATTGGACCAGGACTTGAAGGGTTTGGACCTGCCCAATGCTTATGGCAGCTCATCGGTGTAGCTAATTGTGGCGTGCTTGTGCGTGCGTGTCTCACACACGAGGTCCATACTGCCATTGTTTCATTGATTCCTCTCAGAATGTTCTTTCTTGCTGCTTTTTGCAGCCTCCCTGGCACCCTATGGGTGTTTGTGCTGTCTGACCCCTATGGGGAGTCTGCGTTCAAAAGTTGATGAGCCTCTGTGATTCCTGGGCAGTAAGTTGTGCAAGATTGATCTCGGCTCAAATGTAGATTGTGTTGTACAGCTTCTTTCTGAGTTTTAAACAATCAAAGCTTGTTATTGACTCAGTTTGAGACTAACAATTACATTTTAATGCATTAAAATGGATACAGCACAATATCTAGGTGAAAATGTTCTGCTTCATTCCATCTCTCTGTCCAGGAAAGGCATGCAATATAACAATAGAATAATTAGTAAGTGTGCCAAAGGATGGAGAAGGCAGGAGACTGGGGTTGGGAGGGAAAGTTTACCTTACAGGTTAGACATGATGGCTAAATGGCCTATTTCTGCTCCTATGACTTATGAACTTATGCAACTATTTAAATCCCTGAAGATGGAAGGGATTGGGATAGTGGTGGTGGTGGCATGGGTGGGGGATGGGGAGGGGGTGGGGGATGGGGAGGGGTGGAGATGCGACAGCATTTCATATCGGTTCAAAGAGAAAAGAGGATTAATTTGAAAATATGGTAGAATCACCTTATATTGAAAACCCATTAGGAGGACAAACTCTGAAAAAGTTTTTCTTTCCTGTTGATTTTATTCAAAGCACAGAGGAAGCTAATTCAAATAGAACTGAAAGTTATACGAAGTTGAACAGCAAAAATATACACATGTCATCTTGGAAGGACTTATTTTCCACTGAAGCAAGTGGAAACAGTTGTGTAATGTGCAGCGCACAAGTTGTGTGGTCAGCAGCAGCAGCAGCAGCACACTCAATGTACTGAACTTGCTTATTGGCCATGAAAGCTCTGAGCATAGGAGCTATGAAGTGTTGCGGTTGTCCACAGAAGAAAACATTTCTTAGCTTGGGGAGCTGATGTCGCAACTTATTTTAAGTAGAAACAGAAAATTCTGCGAATAATCAGCAGGTCAGACAACAGCAGTGGAGAGAGAAACAGTTGCTGGCCTGTTATCAGGACTGGTGCAGTGTTGGCTGCCGAATGCTTTCAGAGTTTGCTTTTTCGTTTCAGAATTCCAGCATTGGCAATTTTGCATTTCAATTGTGATTTATGTTTTCTGGTTTATTCACGCAAATTCAGTTCTCCAAGGCCACAGGCCTGGACACTTTCTCGACAACACATTTGGCCGGTCGGATGAATAAGGATACAAATGAAGTGAGTTGGAGGAGAAGGCGTTTGTTTCCACATAATGCATAGGCATCTCATGTGCAGTAAATAGAGGGATACTGATTATGTGCAGGCAGTGAAGAGTTGGTCTTGGCATCATGTTCGGCACAGACATTGTGGGCTGAAGGGTCTGTTCCTGTGCTGAACTGGTCTATGTTCAGTATTCTATAATGGCCCTTCCAGCAGTAGTAATTAAGATCACTCTGTTGAGAAACATAATCAGCATGTCGGGTAGTGACTATATGACCCGTTTTAGTTTTAGTTTTAGAGATACAGCGCGGGAACATGCCCTTTAGCCCACCGAATCCGCACAGTTGCTGTTTCCTTCACCCATTGGGTTCCTCCAACACCTTGTGTTTTGTACATGAAATGGGTGTGTAAGGATTAGCTCGTTGAGCTTCACCCAGGAAATGCAAGGCCGAGTGTTCCTGTCTTTTACATCCAGGACCTCAGAGTTCGATGGGACAAAGGTGATGAAACCACACTACTGACTCCATTGTTTTAAGTTGTACTTTAGTAAATTAAATAAAGAAAAGAAACCAAAACTCAAAAGCACGCAAAAATATTGCCATTTACAATAATTCTTCTGTTAAGATAACTTGTGAGTGCCAGCAGTCTCAGAGTTTGTAAAATGCACCAACTTAGTAGTTGTGATAAATTTCTGCTGTTATTTTGACCAATATTATCGGCTATTTCTCTTTCTGCCGATGAGAACACCTAATGCCGACTGGGATTCTGTTGCTCGGGAACCTGCTCACTGTGAAATTCAACACAGGGATGATTTACGCAGGCAGAGGTTGAAAAAATGACTGTGATAATATTGACTTGAGAGGTGGAATAAGTGAACTGTCAGTGATGAAGAGAGGAACTTGGCAGCTGACTGCAACTTGGAGTAAAGCTGCAACTGTTCTCTTTTTTCTGTAAAGAATGTAATATTCAGCAATGTTCAAGAATCAATAATTTAGCTCTGAAGGTTCCAGGAGCAAATTCTTAATGTCTGGAATGCATTCCAAACATGACCGTGACATGCTGGTCATGTCATTATTCCACTGGCGCCTCAGAGGCACGATTCCCATTGGGGTTGCTATCAAACTGAGCAGTCAAATCCTAACCCTAACCTTATGGAGTTTATAGGGCCTTGAAAATAATGGGTAAATTATAACGTGGTGTTAAAACAGTTCTGACAAAGGATCTATTCAACAGTTTGGGATACATTTGGACAAAAATATCTTAGCTTTTTGGGACCCGTTTCCTTTAACATATTAAATTTTGTTTGAGAAAAATACGTTGACAACGACTCATTTACAAATGGGTGTGCCCAGTTTCCTGTCAATTTTTTTAATCCTCCTGTGATATCTTTGATGCAAACATTTTGCATGAATTTCTTTAGCTAAATCCTCTGATGCAGAAATTACAAAAATGCAAGGAAATGCACAATGTTATTCAAAAATGGAACTTCCTCTGTAA
This sequence comes from Leucoraja erinaceus, assembly GCF_028641065.1. Taxonomy (NCBI): domain Eukaryota; kingdom Metazoa; phylum Chordata; class Chondrichthyes; order Rajiformes; family Rajidae; genus Leucoraja; species Leucoraja erinaceus. The sequence continues at coordinate 49,726,108 of NC_073381.1, forward strand.
CTCACAGAAAGGAGCTTTAACCAAACATCAGTAACAAAATGGAGGATACCGATTATAAAGGATGTGATAACACCGTATTTAGAAAATATCTACTGAATTGGACTAATTTAACATAGATTTATGAATGGGAAATAGAGTCTGACATAACCTATTTTACTGAGGATGTAAATGCTATGATAGATAAGGGTGAGCTAGTGGATGTCATATATGTACAGACTGTGAAATTCCAATAATCCGGCATTCTTGGGGTTAGGTAGTGTCAAACTGGAAGACTTTCTCAACTTTCTAGACTTTCTAGACTGTTGGATGTTATTTCATAATATTCTGACACTTTTAATTCTTTAAAAGTCTGTTGAACAGTAATGTCAAACATTTTCCAGTAAAGAATGGGAAACTGGAATCACTGAATTTAAATTGGGCACGGTAAATAGTACCCAGTGCTTTTGAAAGGACTTTAGAAACTGAGTATTGGGGCATTGAACATAGAACAGCACAGCGCAGGAACAGGCCCTTCGGCCGACAATATCTGTGCTGAACACAATGCCAAGATAAACTAAACTCATTTTCCGGCTAAGTTTAAAATGAGCAAACTAGGCCCTCGGTGAGTTTAGAGGGAATGCGGGGAAGAGCAGCCAGAATCCAAACGATTCAGATTTCTGATGGAGGACTATCAGAGTTTTATGACATTCAGAAGTCGCTGATAAAGTTCACATAAAAGATCACAGGGCAAAACTAAGCATGGGATTTATTCCAACCCTCTGTTTTCAGATTATCAATCAGGTTTCAATTCATACCAGACTGGAAACAGAGAAAAAAGGACCAAATGGTCCTTTCTGAGCATGGCAGGCAATGACAATTGGTTTATCACAGCACCAATCAGTGCTTGGGCCTCCCCTATTCCCAATTCATATGATTTTATGGTTTGGATGATTGAACCAAACGTAATATTTCTAAATTTTCTGATGACATGAAACATGAATTGTGACCTGTCAGGAGGATGGATGCAAAGATGCTTACGGGTGATTTGGGCAAGTTGAGTGAGTGCTAATGCATCTTGTCTGCTTTCCAGTAGGCGCCATTTAGAAGAATGGAAAGGTAGCATACTATCACTGTAGACTAGTCACTGAAAGCAAGCACATGTGCAGCAGGCATATAAGAAGGTAAATATATGTTGGGCTTCATTGCAAGTAGTTTTGAGTCCAAGACAAAGGATGTCTTGCTAGGTATTGATACTGGTTTATTATTGTCATGTGTTCTAAGATATAGTGAAAATCATTGTTTGCTCATTACCCAGTCATACTATACACGAGTACAATCAAGCCATGCACAAGTACAACATGTAGGCAAAGAGAAAGGTACCAGAATATAGTGTTACAACATTTTCTAGTGTTGTAATGTAACAGTCACATAGAAAGTGTAGGTAAAAGAGTGCAAGGTTTGCAATGAGTTGGAAGATCAGAACAACATCGTAACTTATCGGAGGACTGTTCAGTGGTTGGACAATGTCAGGAAGAAGCTGCTCCTGAATCTGGTGGAGTGTGCTTTCAAGCTTTTGTATCTTCTGCCCAATGTGGGGGAGGAAAAGAGGGAATGACCGGGGTGAAAATGGAGTTAGATGTGGCCTTTGTGGCTAAAGGGATCAGGGGGTATGGGGAGAAGGAAGGTACGGGATACTGAGTTGGATGATCAGCCATGATCATATTGAATGGCGGTGCAGGCTCGAAGGGCCTACTCCTGCACCTATTTTCTATGTATCTATGTCCTTGATTATGTATTGTTCTGACAGTATGCATCTCAGAGATGGCATGGCAACTGCTGTACTCTTGACCCGTCTGAACCCACAAACTATGGTGAACACAACTCGTCACTTCCTTCCATCCATCCATCTTCACAGTGTGTTGCATCAAGAAGGCTGCAAGTCAAGGATGCTCAAAAAGAAGCTTGTACATAACAACATTGGAAAATGATAATCTGCATAATAACAATTAAAGAACTTGGCTCAGAAAGAAAACTATTCAATTGTTTCTCTTTTATACATAAGAAATTCAGTGAATGACATTATTAAAGTGTATAATTTCTTACTTTTCCTCCCTGTTTATTTTTCTCAATCCAATATCTTTCTCTATGTTCTTTCTTCTGTCGTTTCAATTGAAACCTTAACATACAACCCACCACCACCCCCGACTCTTGTTCACCATTCCTATTTGCTTCTCAGTGGTAATGGAGGCTGTTACTTCTAGGGTTCACATGGATCCCAGATACTTCACTGTGTGATATAATTTGTCTTGCTTTTGTCACGGATAATTAACTTCCTAATAGTAATTATGGCCGATCAGGAATATAATAATCGGGCTTTCTGCTTTTACCACTTCAGTTCCCTCATGTCCCATACTCACCTTGGTTGGATCACAAAGGCAAACCTGCTGGCTGAGACCAAGTTGGAGCCAATTGGTGAAGCCCTCTGTAGTATTAGGTTCTCGAGCAACATGAACAAGGTCATTGGCTTGACCAGTACAAATCTCATCCATGAAATGGCAGAGAAACCCTTTGAAATATACTCCCATGCCTTCAAGTGGTTGGACATTGAGAAGCACTGAGAAAACCTTTAACAATTAAATAATTAAAATATCAACATCATTAAAGTAAACCAAATCACTATGAAAACAAATGCAAATAATTTAAATATTCAACTTACCTCAGTGCCTTGCTGTTGTATCAACTCCATTGAAACGAATGGGCTTTAGGATCCTGGTGGAGGTCCCATGAGCAGATTCCTCCACCTCTGGAGCACATGGACAGATTTGCTGGCTGAAAGGCATCAGAGCATTTCATAAGATGATAAGTTATAGGAGCAGAATGGGGCCATTTGGCCCATCAATACTACACTGCCATTCAATCATGGCTGATCTATCCCTCCTTCCTAACCTCATTCCCCTGCCTTCTCCCCATAACCTCTGACACCTGTACGAATCAAGAATCTATCTATCTCTGCCTTAAATATATCCACTGACTTGGCCTCCACAGACTTCTGTGGCAATGAATTCCACAGATTTACCAACAATTAGAATTTCGTATTTGTAAATTAGGATATGCATGCAGAGAAGTCCCAAACTTGTTACTTATAAAAGTATAAATGCCTGCAGTTTGCAGGGAAACCATCAACATTTTTGAGATTTTCAACCCATTTTACTTTGAGATTAAAATTTATGTCCATTAGGTTAGATTTCTTTGCTCCACTTGGATTCAAACGATTACCACAATTAAGTTGATTTATGAATCTTTTTGAGGGAAATCTGCTCAATGATTTTTGCCGTTTTAAAGAAGAGGAAGGAGATTTAGTTATGGCTTCTTTTCAAGCTTGGCTGACTTGATTTAGAGCAGATGTAGGACAATAAGAGAAGAAAGGTCTATTCTTCATTGGTCCACTCCTTCTACAGGTGAGCAACAATTAGTTTTGTCATGGAATATACCCATCCAACAACTTCTTCAGGAACATAACCACCTGCTAGTAACATGAACCTTTGACATTTATTTCTGAACCTTTGATTAAAACTCCAGGTACTAAAATAATTTTGCGACCTTTGCTGTTCACTTCAAGCCACTGCATTTTGCAAGGATCCATTCATTACTCCTGCTGTACTATTATTTGACCATCTAGACCTATCTGACAATTATGTTATTTAAAGGAGTGGTTTACAAAATATTTTTTGTTAAGTAGCTTTTTACTGGGGGAAGCCCAATATTTAAAAAAAACTTAAACACCCATTCCCACAACCATCCTTGGCTTTTGTATTGCATAACGAGAAACACCTTATCAAAAGATAATGGAACTACAAAGCTTAAAATATTATTTGAAAATGTTTTTGTACTGCCCTTACTTGGATTTGGTCCAAAAATCAAAGAGACATTAAAGTTAATATTTACAGCAGAAAATTAGATTTAGTAACTGATAGAAAACAAAGCAGCTGAGGATGAAAGAACAGGCATTCCACAATAGAAAGAGATCTATATCTGCAATTTCCTTTTACTTTGCAGACTTTCAGATGACATAGTGTAATAGGAAGAATGTTATTATCACTGAACACTACATATTCAGCTTTGGCACCAAACTGTAAAACACTAACTAGGTGTATTCCTAAAGCAAACACACTAAAATATTGAAGACACTGATAAACCAGTTATTTGGGGTTAAAACTTTCATGGCCAATAGGCATTGGTTTACACCACATTAAATCACATCAATAATACACTCAAACTAGAAGATTTTTATTTAGAATATTAACTTGTTTTTCACAAACTTTATTGACAATTTCCTGGAAATAAATAATTGAATAACATTGTCGATTATACTTTTAAACATATTTTTCCACAGCAAGCCCATCAAAAATGTCTCAACTATATATATTAAAAAAATATATATTTGCAATAACCAAATTGAAATCTGATGCTGAAGAACATCAAGGGCACACAATACAAAATCACTTGGTCATCCTTAATCTCGGACCCTATCTTCCTTTATCACATCTGCACATCGCAGGACATGAGCAGGATTTCAACCTTACAACCCCATATTTTACAAAACATCCAATCCATGCTCCCTTTATGTTCCCTTAAAGGAAGCAAACTCAATATTAGCATTTATTTCAAGGGGGCTTGTATACAAAAACTGGGATGTAATGTTGAGGCTCTATAAGGCAATAGTAAGACCACATTTGGAATATTGTGAGCAAATCTGGGCACCATATCTGAGGAAGGATGTGTTGGCTCTGGAGAGGGTCCAGAAGAGGGTTACAAGAATGATCCCAGGAATAAGTAGGTTAACCTATGATGAGGGTTTGTCAGCACTGGGCATGCATTCGCTGGAGTTTAGAAGAATGAGGGAAGGCCTCATTGAATCATAATTAAAAGGCTTGGATAGAGTGGATGTGGCGAGAATGTTTCCACTAGTGGGAGAGTCTAGGACTAGACGTCACAGCCTCAGAATCAAAGTACGTTCTTTTAGGAAGGAGATGAGGAGGATTGTATTTAATCAGAGAATGATGAATCTGGAATTCTTTGCTACAGATGGCTGTGGAGGCCAAGTCAGTGGATATTTTTTAAGGCAGATAGATTCTTGATTAGCATGGATTTCAGAGGTTATGAGGAGAAGGCAGGAGAATGGGGTTAGGAAAGAGAGATAGATCAGTCATTATTGAATGGCGGAGTAGACTTGATGGGCCGGATGGCCTAATTCCACTCCTATCACTTATGACCTCCACATGCGCTCTGCTCTCTTTCACCCTTCCCAATTGCATTTCCAGCTTAAATCAGCCATCTTCACTTGACTGCAGTTGTCTCTCATCGCTGCCCTGCCTTGATGCAATTTCCTGGCTGTATTTCCTGCCAAGAGCTTATCCCACTTATAGGTCTGTTATTCTTATCTCCCAATGGCTGTTTGTTCTATGGCTCTTCACCAACGTCTTACTGATCACCTCCAGAATTCCTTCTCTGACTTTCTCCCTTTATATTCCATTTTCATTTCATCCTCCCCTTGTTTCCCCTCCTCCTTCATTTCATCCTCCCCTTGTTGTCGTTCTCCTTGCAAGCTAAAGATCTTAAATCAAGGTTAGAATGAACTACAATCCTTCAACTAATTTGGTAATTTAGTTTAGTTTAGAGATACAACACGGAAACAGGCACTTTGACCCATCAAGTCCATACTGACTATCAATCACCCATTCACACTAGTTCTATGGTATCCCAGTTTAGAAAAAAACACGATAAAAATGTTTAAGAAGGAACTGCAGATGCTGGTTTAAACCGAAGATAGACCCAAAAAGCTGGAGTAAACTCAGCGGGACAGGCAGCATCTCTGGAAAGAAGGAATGGGTAACTTTTTGGGTAAAGAAGGGTCTTGACCCGAAACGTCACCCATTCCTTCTCTCCAGAGATGCTGCCTATCCCGCTGAGTTACTCCAGCTTTTTGTGTCTATCTTCACAATACAAATGTTTCCTGAGCAACTGTTGACATTGTACTTAAGTAAAGCTTATCTTTGCAAAGGGAAAAATGATAGCTAATATGACAGGAAAATATTGTCCAATTTTCCAATTGGACTAAACCAGGTTTGTCCCCGAAGCTGACAGGGATATGTGTTCTCCACGTGACAACCCAAACAAGCCGAAGTAAACCACTTTACCTCCCTGAAGCACGAGAAACAGTAATCAGACGGAAAACAAATTATCCCCCTACAGACTGTGCAGGCACACCAACTATTGCCTTCTGGCCACTACTCCCTCTGCCCTTCCACCGTACCGACCCTACTGAACAGAAAAGTGTGCCAGATGCCCTTATTACCTATTCTGAACAATTCAATAAATTGAATGAAACTTCTGGAGCTTATAAACTTTTAACGTTTTGATCAAAGGGTTGGATGATAAAAGGAAGTGCTACATTTTTACATGCATAGTGGTCAACCTATACCTAACCATTTAGGTTTGGGGTTCATATGGAATGAGTGAACGTTTCATACCAAGTAATGGAAATGTGGGCAATGTTCTTGTCATTTGGCTCACATATGTTTTAGTATGGTGAATATAAAACACTTGGCTGGCTAAAGAAAAATGACAGCTTAAATTATATGTTGTTAACCGAATGAGCAAAGGGTTTGAAATCGGGAGACAAAAAACAATTGTAACATAAAATATATGATAACTCAGGTTAAACGGGAACTCTGAATACTATAATAAGGAGAGATTCAACAATGTCACACTTCATGAATAATTGTACTGTCAAAAGAAATATTATCCTTTGGGAAATGTTTGCAGGTGGTCCTAATATTTGCAGTTCTTAAGTGCTTTGGTATTTAAAGCTTTCAGCTTTTAATCCCCAAAGTAACATGTTAACCACCTTAGATAGAAGCCAGATTCTAGATCTTGGCTCAGGAATGAATTTAAGAGAAAGGATCTACAGCTCTGGTAGAGGGAAGCTGTGGCTTGGAGCAGCTATTTGAGGAAAACCTTTGGCAACCAACCTATGTATTATATATGTGATTTATAATAAGTTTGTTATCTACAATCAAGTTCAAATTTACAATTTTCTTTTCAGAGGGAAGAGAACGACATGCCTCCTTGGTGTCATAAGGAAATACAGATTCTAATCCCTGGGCTGAAACTATTGCCAAGAAGTCCCATAGATTGCTTCCTCAGTGGGATGTCACAGATATAAAATATGCCAGAAGAGCAAGATCTTGCCTTTTACGTCAATTCTGTGAATGTGAACTCAGAATAGCAAGTGGGAAACTTTAGATGAATCTATTTGAACAATGCTAAAAATTCCACTATTTTTCATCATTGGGCAATGGCAAAGGATAGATGTTCCCCTTTGCCACAGGATCGAGGACCCGCCTCACTAACGCTACCTGGTATAAGGTGTGCAATGACAACCTCTCTGTAAAATGAATCACAAATAAACAAATAGCAATCCTCAGCGTGAAGCTTGGGATTTAAAATATCAGGACATCACAATTAACCCCAACAGGGAAAGACCAGAGCATTGGTCCTCGATCAAAGTCTGGGAAGTCAACTGCTTTAACATTGACATAACTGCTCTGGATAAGAAACAATGAGCATGAGATGGCCAGTTGAAAGAACACATTGGTGGGTATACCTTCTTTCAGAAGACCAAATCATAAGACTTTTTCCATGGGATTTCACAATCATTGATGTGTTAGCAGTATCACCTCCACTGGAATATGAGAATGTCCCAAGGCCTTCCAGCTCATTCCAACATGGAACCATTATTATTATTTATTAATATTATTATTATTATTATTATTATTATTAATGTTTAATGTGTCATTCCTAACTGTATGTATGTCATGTTATCACTTGCGAGCGGAGCACCAAGGCAAATTCCTTGTATGTGAATAAACGTATTAATCAATTAATTAATTGATTCATTATATAATAATAATAATAATAATAATAATAATAATGCATTTTATTTGCTGGCGCCTTTCTGGACACCCAAGGACACCTTACAGGACATAAAATCACAATACATTTATCAATATTAAAATCAAGTTGATTAAAAACAAAAAAACAAAAAATACACAAAACATTTTAAGTCATTAAAATCAGGGTGAACATGGTGGAAGTTATGTCGGGTATGCTAATCTAAACAGGTGTGTTTTGAGTTGTGATTTGAATTGATCGATAGTGTCCAGGTGACGGATGGGAGGTGGGAGAGTGTTCCAGAGACGTGGGGCAGAGCAGCTGAAGGCTCTGGCACCCATGGTGCTGAGTCTAAATGTGGGGACAGTTAAAATTGCAGCTGAGGAGGAACAAAGTGACCGGGAAGGAGTGTATGGTAGCAGCAGGTCAGAGAGGTATTGGGGAGCAAGGTGGTGTAGGGCTTTGAAGGTCAGCAGTAAAATCTTGTACTCATCAGCTCTTCAACCAACCTTGTAGGCTATGCATGAAGCCAAGGAGGCCTTCTATTCTGACTTTCATAAAACCCTGGTCCAAATCCCAGAGAAAGGCAAGCTAATCCTTCAGATTGATTTCAATGCCAGAACAAATGCAATTTTTAGCAAGGAGGGAGAACTAACAAAATACTTGGAGCAAAGCCTTGCCATAACCCAACAGCCTGGTTTCACCGTGGAGAATAGCACAAGGCATCTTGGCAATAGTTTCAATCCAAGCATTGGAATATGTCTTTGTATTTCCTTATGATACCCAGGGAGGAATGTAAATGTGGAAGGATTTGTAAGAGGTCTGTGGTTTTAGCTCCCACTGGAGGCAGTGACCACATTATCGTAGAATTCCACGTGCAATGTGAGGGTGAACGCTACAGGACTAAAACATCTCCTTTCAACTTAAATGAAGGTAATGTTAAAGAGTGTGAAGGTGGAGTTGTCGGAGGTGGACTGGAAAATTAAGGTGAGAGGCAAGACAATAGATAAATAGTGGAAGATATTCATACAGCTAGTCCAAAATGCTCAGCAGAAATTAATCAATTTAGAAGAAATTGCATGAGAAAAGAGGCACAATCAGTGGTTAACAAAGGAAGTCATGGATGATGTTAAATTGAAAAGTAGGGCACACAGGTGGTAAGGGCTGGGTTGTTGGCCAGAGGACTGAGAAGTCGTCTTAATTCAGCAGCAGCAGGCTAACAAGATTGTAAGAGGGGAAAAAGTTGATTTTGAGAAAACATTTGCATGCAATGACAAAACAAACAAGTATGACTTTCTATGGATAAATAAACAGGAATAACACAGCTAAGATATTTATGGAATGCCAAGAAACATAGAAACATAGAAACATAGAAATTAAGTGCAGGAGTAGGCCATTCGGCCCTTCGAGCCTGCACCGCCATTCCAATATGATCATGGCTGATCATCCAACTCAGTATCCCGTACCTGCTCTCCATACCCTCTGATCCCCTTAGCCACAAGGGTAACATTTAACTCTCTCTTAAATATAGCCAACAAACTGGCCTCAACTACCTTCTGTGGCAGAGAATTCCAGAGATTCACCACTCTCTGTGTGAGAACAAAGATTGTGAATTAGTAAGGGGAAACAAAAAGTGACAGATAATTTAAAGCATTATTTTTTTTAAATCAGTTTTCACCTTAGAGGACACCACAACACCCATTCAGATAATAGATGGGCTAATTTAAAATAAGATGAAGGAAAATTTGTGGAGCTACTGACAGACAAAGCACCAGGACCCGACGATCTGCATCAAAGGTGGAGGCTGCAGAGAAAGTGGACCCATTGATTGAAATGTTTAAAAACTCTCTAAATTTAAGGAACGTACCAGTAGAATATTCGAACAATGTGATTCCCCTTTTCAAAAAGGAAGACAGTGAGGGTGAGGAACTATTTGTCAGTGAGCTTACCATCTATTATTAGCAATACGCTGCAGTACATCATGTATTGCCTTTCTGCTGACTGGATAGCACGCAACAAAAGATTTTCACTGTACCGTGGAATACGTGACAATAAACTAAATGGACTGACTGAAATATAGAATAAAGAAATATATGGCCAGAAGATAGTCAAAAATGCTGGAGAAACTCAGCGGGTGAGGCAGCATCTATGGAGCGAAGGATTAGGCGACGTTTCGGGTCGAGACCCTTCTTCAGACTGATGTTGGGGAGGGGGGGGGAAGATAGTAAGAGGCGGAGACAGTAGGCTTGTGGGAGAGCTGGGAAGCGGAGGGGAGGGCGAAAGCAGAAGTGTAGTCCAAAAGGTCAGGAGTCGTGGGTTTGTAGAAGATGTTACCTGCGATGGAGATGGAAAAAAATCTTCTACAAACCCACTGACACCCATGGCTTTCTGGACTACACTTCTTCCCACCCTGCTTCCTGTAAGGACTCTATACCCTACTCCCAATTCCTCTGTCTACGCCGCATCTGCACCCAGAATGAGGTGTTCCACACCAGGGCATCAGAGATGACCTCATTCTTTAGGCAACGGGTGTTCCCCTCTTCTATTATAGAGTAGGCTCTCACCAGGGTCTCCTCTATATCCCGCAGCACCGCTCTCACTCCCCATCCCCCCACTCGTCAGAAGGACAGAGCCCCCCTTGTCCTCACCTTCCACCCTACTAGCCATCGCACACAACATATAATCCTCCGACATTTTCACCACCTCCAACAGGATCCCACCACTGGCCACATCTTCCCATCTCCTCCCCTTTCCGCTTTCTCTCTGTTCCCTCCATAACTCCCTCGTCAATTTGTCCCTTGCCACCCAAACCACACCCTCCCCTGGTACTTTCCCTTGCAACCTCTCGACTCCATCCAAGCACCCAAGCAGTCTTTCCAGATGAGGCAGAGGTTCACTTGCGCCTCCTCCAACCTCATCTACTTCATCCACTGTTCTAGGTGTCAACTTCTCTACATCGATGAGACCAAGCAAAGGCTTGGCGATCATTTCACCCAACAAATCTGCTCAGTTCCCATTAACTAACCTGATCTCCCAGTGGCTCAGCACTTCAACTCCCCTCCCATTCCGAATCTGACCTTTCTGTCCTGGGCCTCTGCCATTGCCAGAGTGAGGCCCAGCACCTCATATTTTGCTTGGGTAGTTTACACCCCAGCACTATGAACATTGACCTCCAATTTCAGGTAGTCCTTGCTTTCTCCCTCCTTCCCCTCCCCTTCCCAGGTCTCCCACAAGCCTACAGTCTCCGCCTCTTCCTTTCTTTTTCCCATCCCCCCCCGACATCAGTCTGAAGAAGGGTCTCGACCCGAAATGTTGCCTATTCCTTCTCTCCATAGAAGCTGCCTCACCCGCTGAGTTTCTCCAACATTTTTGTCTATGGATTTTTCCAGCATCTGCAGTTCCTTCTTAAACAAATATGACCAGAAGATTGTGCTTTTAATGAAAATTTTAATTTTCAAATAGACTTAGAGCAGTGCTCCTAAAACTATTTCAGTACCATTCACCCATGAGTCTTTATCACAAAATTTCATTCACCATCGACTAAATTTTCTTATGTTTTTTGGAAATTTTCGTCATTCTCCCTTGTGTATAATTTTATATATCATTTATTTTGTCACATGAGCAAAAATAATAAATTAACTCATTTCTTATGTGTTTATTTTATTCAACTTTTTGAACATTCTAAAAATATGTAAAGAAAACTAGGAGTGAAAGTAAAAGTTTAATTATCACTTGGAGTTGGAAAATCATTTTATTAGAATGATAAAAAAACATTCCAACGTCTAAACACCAGGCTTTCAGCCCCATCCTACCCTTTCGGGCTCTGATTACCGCAGTTGTTTTCTTGGAAAACTAGCTCAAAAAACCATGTGATTTAATATATTAGTAAGCTCACAATACAAGCAAATATCAGCTAAATTGCTACACCAAGTAAAGTTATAGTTCAACAGTTGCCTACAGCGATCCTCTAGTGTTGCCAGTTATACATTTATGATTCCACTAGCTCGTCTGGTCTTCCCTAAAAGGTTATATTACAGTAAATTTGGCAAATATCCTGCTACTTTGAAATTAGAAAACCATAGGTAGAGAGAAAAGAACATATCAAATTTCCAGTTCCACTGCCATTAATACCAATAAGAGCTTACTTTAATGGCACTTTAATGGCAATGCCTTTTTTAAGTATAGAGAAAAAAAATATATCTGAATCAATTAAGTTATTCACCCTTCATTCACCCCTCTAGTTTTGTTCACCCAAAAATAATTTCATTCGCCCTTGGGTGAACCATTCACCATTTTAAAAAGCACTGACCTAGAAAACCAGAACAATGCATGGTGAAAACAAGATTTATAGAAGGTATTTATAGAGACTCAGGAAAATGATCAAAAACGTAACATTTACATTTTTGTCAAGTCGCTAGCATAAATCATCCATGCAGACGCTTCATTTCTAGATCCCATTCTCCTTTTGTCAATACATGGTGTAACAGTATTCCAAGAGGGTGATAGATTCCGGTCAGGTTCATACACTGTAGCCATTGAAATAATGGGTGTATTTGGTTGCATTTGTGTGGGTGCTTCAGAAGTGTCCCTGGAAATTTAATGCAAGCCATTGATTTAAATTTGGACCATTTTGGTCTTTGCATTCAGGATTGCATTCAGTTACTAGAAGCATTACCACGTCTGAAGAATGCAAAATTAAATGCAATTTAAATCTCATTTTGGTCATTAACTTGCAGTCATGAAGTATTTAAGTTGGTTCTGAATTCTGAGTGATTTGTGCAGAGTATCCAATAAGCCATTCTTAATGCCATGAACATGGTTGCCTTCAGGTGAATACACTCTTCCATATTATTAGTAACAGCTTTATTATGACGTCAAAAGTTATGCAAACAATGAACAAATTGGCCATTATGCAAACTCTTAAAGTTTGCAATGAATACCAGATGTGGTTGCAGTATTCAGATGAGACATTAAAGGCCAACATTTTTCTGGTATGGTTGCAAGGCATTTTGTAAACCTGTAAGAGAATTGTAGAAAATTTACAACACAAAGGCGGTGACATGACTCATCGTGTCTTTGCAGGTTGTAAAAGACCGCTCCAGCCTAATCCCATCTACCAGCGCTTGGTCTGTAGCCCTGCAGATCATGGGCTCTTCAAATATACATCCAAGTACTTAAATGTGGTGAGCGTTTCAAGCTCGGTCTAATCCATGACCAGGTGAAGCGTTAATCACATCACTTTCTAGAATTAGAATCAGCAGTTGCAATATATACATCAAAATACTACAGAAATCTGTAATACCCATTATTGCAGTGGAATATACGTGGAGTAAGAAACTCCAATTAATTCCAGGTAAGCGACATTTCATCAGAACATGAACTATCTATCATCTACCAAGCACGACATTCATGTATTTTAATTTTAAAGCAAGTGCAGACTGCAAAGACCAATATTTAATCATGGTTCATATACACCCTGCTGTAGTTATGGAAGGAAGCTAGGATCAGATGCAACAAAAGGTTCATGTATTGTGGGAAATTCATGGAGTCATATGCTGAAGCCTGGCAATAGATTCAGAGACAGGAATTCAAACAAAGAAAACTATGGATAAACTGGAATCAAAAGCAAAAACTGTAGACCGAATTGCTTCATTAGCCATGTAGTTAATTTACTTCCCCCTGGGAAGAAAATGTATCTTTACTTCACCTAATCTCTATTCAGCTCCAGATCCTGCAATGTAGCTGGGTTAATGTGGATGGATGAAAAGTACCAATCTTGATATCAATTGTTTAAATATAAATTAAATTTGCATAGTATAGAAAATAGATTTGATTTTTTTGCATCCACTCACCCTCTCACCTCACTCTACCCCACCCCACCCCACCAATAATCCTTGTCTTGTCTTGGAGGGGACAAACAGCAATCAAAGTTGAATCTAAACACAGGTATTGTCCAAGAGGAACCACCAGAATCTTACACAAAACTCATCTTCTAAGCACCTTACTTGCCAACAGCACTTCTGGAAACTGGGCACAAACTGCAAACATTTCCAAACATTAATTTTAATAACCACACTATAGCAACCAATGTGTATCAACATTTCCATTCTGTGCTCCTGGTGGGTATGGCTTTGCCCAACACATAAAGTAATATCATCATTACTTGATCCACATACGAAAGCATTCACTCTTTTATGAAGAGTATCACACTGACAAATTGTATTGTTTTTTTTTACTGTGAGCATTGTAACTGATAGCATTTTTTAAAAATGGTCAGCAATTACAGAAAGCTAACCATGCAAACCTTTTTTCTGCTAAATAACACCACCCCGATTGAATGTCTATTTTACTAATTTGTTTGTAGAGCAACATTGTTAATGTGATAAATCTTTACAGGAAAGCAGATTTTTATCAATGTGACTGCAGCTGATTACATTCTTGTTCGTTGAATAGTAAGAGTTGTCTGTTGCATTTCCTGCCACTGGTCTCTTTATATGAAAGCAGAATGTTTAAAATATAGGATAGTTTTATATGAAGTTCTTGAGCTTGCCAGAAAGGAATGTTGTTCTGATATTTCAAAGGTCCATTATGAAATCCTTAGAAATTTTATTTAAAGTACAGGGTCTGTAAGCAAACAATATTTATTGAAAGCAGTTTTATTGAAATACAAACTTTGGAAAGCAATTATTCACTCTTTAATGTAGTCAAACACAAACATATTCCCAAGTGTCCTTTTTTAATAAACTGGTTTTATCTCTGCTTTCTGATGTGGATTAGCGTGCTATTTGCATGGGCACATGGATTTTATCCATGTACACAAGGTGCCTGGGGCTGACTCGCTTTCTGAAAGCAAACCAACATTGGCAAAGATGATCCATGCCAAGGAATGGTTAAGTATAACCATATGAGGTAACAATGAAACAAAAGATAATCAAATATTTCACTTGAAATTTTAGGATCACAAAATCCATCTAGCTCACAATTGAATCACTTCTTGATCATTTTAAAGCCATTTTCTTATTTTACTCCTTTCTTCAATCAACAGGCCCGAATCCTGAAATTGCAAGAATTTTATCCTGAAGTGTCTTCCAACAGTACAAACATTTTAATTTGCTCAGATAAACGAAGGCGCCGGAGAGTGGCAACATTTTCCTCCTCTTAAAGCAGTTTTCTGTGATTGTTATTTCTGAATACACTAAGAAAGTCATTCGTTCCAGCAATGAAAATCTCCTGTTGATCATCATTATATCAAAGCAATTCTTGGAATAACAAATCTTCATTATACTCAACCCTATCGGCACAGCTATGAATATGAAGAAACCACGGATGTGTGGCAATCAGGGATGGGGATGGAGATGGGTGGGTGGGTGGAGGCGGGAGGGTGGGTACGGGTGGATACTTAGGTGCAGCTGGAATGACAGGGATCTCAAAAAGGGTCGGCCCAGATGGAATTCCTGGACAGCTTCGGAAACCAAGTACCAACCAGTATAAAAATTAAAACGAAGAAGTACAACGTAGCAAATTTGAGCGGGAAGCAAGAGGATTGGGTAATGTTTAAAGAACAACAGAAGATAATCAAAAAGACAATACGGGGAGAAAAGATGAGGTATGAAGATAAGCTAGCCAAGAATATAAAGCAGGATAGTAAAAGCTTCTTTAGGTATGTGAAGATTATTATCTGAATGGTGGCCGATTAGGAAAAGGGGAGATGCAACGAGACATGGGTGTCATGGTACACCAGTCATTGAAAGTAGGCATTCAGGTGCAGCAGGCAGTGAAGAAAGCAAATGGTATGTTAGCATTCATAGCAAAAGGATTTGAGTATAGGAGCAGGGAGGTTCTACTGCAGTTGTACAGGGTCTTGGTGAGATCACACGTGGAGTATTGTGTACAGTTTTGGTCTCCTAATCGGAACAAAGACATTTTTGCCAGAGAGGGAGTACTGAGAAGGTTCACCAGACTGATTCCTGGGATGGCAGGACTTTCATATGAAGAAAGACTGGATAGACTCGGCTAGTACTCACTAGAATTTAGAAGATTGAGGGGAGATCTTATAGAAACTTACAAAATTTTTAAGGGGTTGGACAGGCTAGATGCAGGGAGATTGTTCCCGATGTAGGGGAATTCCAGAACACGGGGTCACAGTTTAAGGATAAGGGGGAAGTATTTTAGGGCCGAGATGAGAAAAACATTTTTCACACAGAGAGTGGTGAATCTCTGGAATTCTCTGCCACTGAAGGTAGTTGAGGCCAGTTCATTGGCTATATTTAAGAGGGAGTTACATGTGGCCCTTGGGGCTAAAGGGATCAGGGGGTATGGAGAGAAGGCAGGTACAGGATACGGAGTTGGATGATCAGCCATGATCTTATTGAATGGCGGTGCAGGCTCGAAGCGCCGAATGGCCTACTCCTGCACCTTTCCTATTTTCTATGTTTCTAAGAGGAAAAAATTAGTTAAGACCAGTTGGACCCTTGAAGATCGAAAAATATGAATTTATTATGGAGAACAAGGAAATGGCAGATGAGTTGAACAGGTACTTTGGATCTGTCTTCACTAAGGAGGACACAAACAATCTTACTGATATAGTGGTGGCCACAGGATCTGGGGTGACAGAGGAACTGAAGGAAATCCACATTAGGCAGGAAATGTTGCTGGATAGACTGATGGAACTGAAGGCTGATAAATCTCCAGGGCCTGATGGTCTGCATCCCAGGGTAATTAAGGAAGTGGCTCTAGAAATTGTGGATACATTGGTGATAATTTTCCAATGTTCTATAGACTCAGGATCAGTTCCTGTGGATTGGAGGGTAGCTAATGTTATCCCACATTTTAAGAATGGCGGGAGAGAGAAAACAGGGAATTATAGACTAGTTAGCCTGACACAGTGATGAGGAAGATGCAGGAGTCAATTATAAAAGATGAGATAGCCGCACATTTGGATAGCAGTAACAGGATCAGTCCGAGTCAGCATGGATTTACGAAGAGGAAATCATGCTTGACTAATCTTCTGGAATTTTTTGAAGATGCAACTAGGAAAATAGATAAGGGAGAGCCAGTGGATGTAGTGTACCTAGGCTTTCAGAAAGCATTTGATAAGGTCCCACAGAGGAGATTAGTGGGCAAAATTAGGGCACATGGTATTGGGGGTAGAGTGCTGACATGGATAGAGAAGTGGTTGGCAGACAGGAAACAAAGAGTGGGGATTAACGAGTCCCTTTCAGAATGGCAGGCAGTGACTAGTGGGGTACCGCAAGACTCGGTGCTGGGACCGCAGCTATTTACAATATACATAAATGATTTGGATGAAGGGATTCAAAGTAACATTAGCAAATTTGCAGATGACACAAGGCTGGGTGGCAGTGTGAACTGTGAGGAGGATGCTATGAGAAAGCAGGGTGACTCGGACAAGTTGGGGGAGCGGGCAGATGCATGGCAGATGAAGTTTAATGCGGATAAATGTGAGGTTATTCACTTTTGTAGCAAAAACAGGAAGGCAGATTACTATCTAAATGACGTCAAGTTGGGAAAAGGGGAAGTACAACGGGATCTGGGGGTCCTTGTACAACAGTCTATGAAAGTAAGCATGCAGGTACAGCAGGCAGTGAAGAAAGCGAATGGCATGTTGGCCTTTATTACACGAGGAATTGAATATAGGAGCAAAGAGATCCTTCTGCAGTTGTACAGAGCCCTAGTGAGACCACACCTGGAATATTGTGTGCAGTTTTGGTCCCCTAATTTGAGGAAGGACATTCTTGCTATTGAGGGAGGTAGGTTTACAAGGTGAATTCCCGGGATGGCGGGACTGTCATATGCTGAGAGAATGGAGCAGCTGGGCTTATGCACTCTGGAGTTTAGAAGGATGAGAGGATATATCATTGAAAAGTATAAGATTGTTAAGGGCTTGGAAACGCTAGTGGCAGGAAACATGTTCCCGATGATTAAATGTGATCATGGCTGATCATCCCCAATCAATACCCCGTTCCTGCCTTCTCCCCATATCTCCTGACTCCGCTATCTTTAAGAGACCTATCTAGCTCTCTCTTGAAAGTATCCAGAGAACCGGCCTCCCCCTCTGCGGTAGAGAATTCCACAGACTCACAACTCTGTGTGAAAAAGTGTTTCCTCATCTCCGTTTTAAATGGCTTACCCCTTATTCTTCAACTGTGGCCCCTGGTTCTGGACTCCCCCAACATCGGGAACTTGTTTCCTGCCTCTAGCGTGTCCAAACCCTTAATATATATGTTTCAATAAGATCCCCACTCATCCTTTTAAACTCCAGAGTATACAAGCCCAGCCGCTTCATTCTCTCAGCATATGACAGTCCCGCCATCCCGGGAATTTCCTCGGAAAAATATGTTATTTCCTCATAGGCTACAATTTCAGAGAGTATATTATTGAGGTAACAGAGCATTAACTGATATGTACTTATGGAAGTACACAGTAGCCTGCTATGCCTGGCTTTATATGGGAATGCATATGCTTCCCACATGGGAACGCAAATGCATATGCAATAGTACTGAGCACATGTAGGTGCTGATGCGCATAATCTCACACACTGGCAAGTGGGGAGGGGGCATATGTCCTTGCTTTCCCTTATTCGATGCACACCACTGTCCCACCATATCTTGTTTATCTCAACTTCATTTTAAAGATTGAATAAAGATTGAAGAGGAAGGCTTGGAGAATTTTGGAATATAGTTTGAATTAATGCAGGGGGTTCAAATTCTTAGAAAACAAATCTTTGGAAGTACTGAATGTTTACATAGCTGAAATGAACCATATTCATCTTCAGTCAATTAAAATAAATTGTTCAATTCTAAATTACCGACTTTGGTGCACACAAGCTTAAACTGAGACAATGACAAGAAACAGACTGCATTTATTCAGAATAACTTCACATCATTAACATCTGTTGCAATATGCATTTTGGATTCAGTCATTTCAGTTGTTATTATTGTACTTATTTTGTTAGTTTAGTTTAGAAATACAGCATGGAAATAGGCCCACCAAGTCCATCGATCATCGATTACCCATTCACGCTAGTTCTGCTATTCCATTTTCTCAGCCATTATCGACACATTGGGGCAAATTTACAGATTAATTAACCTACAAATCTTTGGGGTGTGGGAAACAAACTGGAGAAGCTGGAGGAAACCCATACAATCACAGGAAGAACGTGCAATCTCCACACAGGCTGCAGCCGAGGTCAGGATTTAATTCTGGTTTCTGGCGCTGTGAAACAGCAGTGCTACCAGCTGTCCCATTGTGCCGCCCAAAGAAAATCATTGTCATTAAAGTATGCTAGAATAACTTGCTTCCTTAACTTTGGTCCTGCCCTCGCAGACTGTGGAATAATTGTTGATCAGCACTCAGGTGCAGAGAATATGGTTACAATAATATAGATAAAGTGAAATAAAAGGAAAACCTGATGAAATCCATCAAATTCCAAAAGGCCACAAAATCTTACTGCATCCTCTGTAGGACTAAAATGCACTTTTGCTGACAATTATCTTCATCCAGTGGTACAGAATTGTATATCCTTTGAAAATAAAGAACAATTTTTTGTGCCTTTTTCTAAAATAGTTACTCTTGTTGTGAAATAGAGATAAGGAAATTGAAAAAAAAAATCAGCTGTCAAACCTTAGTTCTGTTTAATAACAGAATAAACAACAGTTCCAGAATAACATACTTTAATGAAAACATATGCATTAATATAGGATCCGTCACAACCATAGAATGTCCCAAAGCACTTAACAGTCAATGGAGTACTTTTAATGTGTGGTCTCTGTTGTTATACAGTGAAGTGCAGCAGCCAATTGTGTTCAACAAAGCCTTAAGGTATTAGTGACCAGATAATTCTACGTGGAAATAGAAAAGAGAATGCTGGAAATATTCAGCAGGTCAGGCAACAAGCACCGAGAAAGAAACAAAGTTAATGTTTGAGGTCAAGGAATTTTCTCTGTTTTAGTTCAGATGTTCATCGTCAGCAATTTGCTTTGTTTTCTTAATAATTGCGTTCCCTATTTTAAGTGTTTTCATATGTTTTATTAACTGAAACAATCAACGATGAACGGCTTAAATGAACTATGAAAAGTACAATCTGTACAGTAAACTGTACGACAGAACCTGGCACATTAAGACACCATGTAGGGTAAACATGCTACATCACAGTCAATCACTACTCAAGGCCCCAGCCATTCTCAAAGCACTCCAAAGAATAGCAAAGTTGAACTGAACTGAAAATTGGTCTGAAGAATGGTCTCGACTGAAATCATCGCCTATTCCTTTTCTCCAGAGATGCCGTTTGAACCGTAGAGTTACTCCAGCATTTTGTGTCTATCTTGAACTGAACACATTTTGATTATTCCACCCCTGTCCCAGTCAGGGGATAGGAGAGAAAGAGACCTAGTGGGTGAGAGAATGGCTGAAAGAGAAATTGGATAAGAAACAATGTTGTCCTTCAGATTACCATCTGCTCTGGTTACTCACATACAAACCTACTTTCAACCTTTAAATTTATGGGAACATATAGAATAATTTCAGTTAAACAAAAAACCCTAATTTATTTTTGAAGAACTAAATGGAATGAAAATTGCTGAAATAAGATGTCTTGCTTGTTCACAGATTTGCTGCTTGATTTAAAAGAAACACACTCGATAAAAGCAAAAATCATAAGGTTACTTTTCGAGTTTCTTGCCCCCTCACTACATTTTGATGGAAGTATTCATAAACAAATTGTACGCATAATTTTTGCCAAACATCACAGTTCTTAAGTAGCATTGGAATTGATCTATGATTAAAATATCATGAATCCAACTCTGGCTGGCTGGCCGGCTTTGTGACTGGCACTGGAAAGGAAACATGGAACATTGTGCAAATTGATGGGATCTGGAAGTCAGTGGTGGAACAGGATTCAAATTACAAAGAATTCCAGAACAACCCAAATTAATGTAATCAACATTCAGAGTCCAGCTTGTCATTCATTCTATCATAAAAAATGACAATGAAAAGAGACATTTGTAACCATCCCAAATTTTGAAATTAAATATATGGTTAATGCATAATAAAAATCCTAAATGTGCATGGTTTTCATCACAGTCCAAAATAAAAACTCAAACTCCACAAGAGCATTAGCTATCTTACATTCACCATTTAACATATGTAAATAATTACTTTTTTATATTATACAACTGCTCATTTGTTTAAATCTTGGAGGTAATTAGTAATCTGCATTGATCTGGCCTCTGGTAAATATGATGTATATTGCAACAACCAGAAATAGATAAACAGGAAGAACTACACATGGTGACATTAATCTGAAGCTAATTTAAATGTATGGGAATTGTACATTGTATTTTTCAAACAGATGCCTGTGTAAAAGCAAGAAAGCAAGGCCTCGAGTCTCATTCTTGCATCTTAACAGCATCCTTACATAGTCTGAAGAATGGTCTCGACCAGAAGCGTCACCCATTCCTTCTCTCCAGAGATGCTGCCTGACCCACTGAGTTACTCCAGCATTTTGTGTCTGCCTTCCTTACATAGCCTGGTGATTTTTGTTTCTTTCTAATGTGAAATCCTATAACGTAAATTATCTTAGTAGAGATAGATATTTGATGGCAGGCATGGTCATAGTGGGCCAAATGGCCTGTTTCTGCACTGTATATCTGGCTTTATAACCATGAAATATAATTGCATAATCTCCAGGATCATATATGGTTTATTCCATAAAGTAACAGACATCAATTAATTGTTCATAATTATCTCTTCAATTTAATTGTATCAAAATATAATATGACAAAAATATGTTTACAAAATTTAATACATATGATTAAGAATTGTTAATGCCATAGTGCTCAAGTATCTGCAATACTACAGATAATGTTGGGTTTCGACCCGAAACGTTGCCTATTTCCTTCGCTCCATAGATACTGCCTCACCCGCTGAGTTTCTCCAGCATTTTTGTCTACCATCTATGTTGAAAAACAGGTTCTCTACTTGCATCATGGAACCTGTCCACAGCCTGGTCTATAAATGAGAATGACGAACAGCCCTCTTCTGCTGGGAGTGTGTCACATTTAGCTCAGAAAGATACCTGAGATATAACAGCACCTGTTATGGCATTTCAAACTTATTTTCCAAGTTCTGGAGACTAATTTAAATTAATAGCTGAAGAATTGGAAGCTTCTCCAACATACTCTGATCTGAAAGTGTTTTAGTCTGATTTCCAGTCTGTACTCTTTTGAATTTAGTAGTGTTTTCACCAAATGCCTTAGCACAAAGGCTAGAAAGTGGCTATTGGTGCAAGTTCTTGGTATCTACCCAATGACACTGGCTGGATAGAACTCAACTGTGCATGAGCAGTCATATGGTCAGGTTCACAGTGAAGGCTCAACAGTTTATTGGGTGGCTTGAGAGCAAGTGGAGGGGCCATATAACCATATATAACAATTACAGCACGGAAACAGGCCATCTCGGCCCTACAAGTCCGTGCCGAACAACTTTTTTTTCCCCTTAGTCCCACCTGCCTGCACTCATACCATAACCCTCCATTCCCTTCTCATCCATATGCCTATCCAATTTATTTTTAAATGATACCAATGAACCGGCCTCCACCACTTCCACTGGAAGCTCATTCCACACCGCTACCACTGTCTGAGTAAAGAAGTTCCCCCTCATATTACCCCTAAACCTCTGTCCCTTAATTCTGAAGTCATGTCCTCTTGTTTGAATCTTCCCTATTCTCAAAGGGAAAAGCTTGTCCACATCAACTCTGTCTATCCCTCTCATCATTTTAAAGACCTCTATCAAGTCCCCCCTTAACCTTCTGCGCTCCAGAGAATAAAGACCTAACTTATTCAACCTATCTCTGTAACTTAGTTGTGAAACCCAGGCAACATTCTAGTAAATCTCCTCTGTATTCTCTCTATTTTGTTGACATCCTTCCTATAATTGGGCGACCAAAATTGTACACCGTACTCCAGATTTGGTCTCACCAATGCCTTGTACAATTTTAACATTACATCCCAGCTTCTATACTCAAATGGAATTTGAGCCATGGAATTTTTGAAGATATGACCTTCATCATCCTCTAACCTTATAACTTCTGAATAGTAATAGAGGCAGGGAAAGGCGCAAATAGCCATAAAGTGTTGAGTTGACAATTTAGCCATTTTAATGAAGTTGCCTGCCTGCCTGTTGGCTCTTTTTCAAGTCAAATGAAATCTGAGGAATGTTTTATGTAAGAGAAAGAGTTTTTGTAGAGGGTTGGTTCACAGCTGGGCAGGGTGTGAGTGTTCCCTCATAACTCAAGCATAGCTCCCTCAAAACGTCCTGCAATTACAAAGCCCTAACATTAGCAATGGAGATAAACACAACATGGAGGGATATCTAAATATCCAGGTTCCTAGTACAAAGCCACATCCGACCTGCATGGACACAGACTCTCCACCTTCCCTCCTCTTTATCCAAACCCACCATAAACAGCTCCATTCATGCCCAGGCTTTAATTTTAGTTTAGTTTAGAAACACAGCATGGAAACAGGCCCTTTGTCCTACTGCGACCTTGTTGACCAGCAATCCCTGTACACTAGCACTTTCCTATACTAGGGACAACTTACAATTTAACCAAAGCCAATTAACCTACAAACCTGTACATCTTTGGCGTGTGGGAGGAAACCGGAGCACCCAGAGAAGACCGACGTGGTCACAGGGAGAACATACAAACTCCGTACAAAAAGCACCCGTGGTCAGGATCGAACCTGAGTCTCTGGTGCTGTAAGGCAGCAACTCTACTCATGCCAGCCCTTTATTATCTGCTAATGCATGAAGGATGGCACTTGGGTGAGTGTGTAAGGAGAGATAATGTGTACCACAGAGACTATCTCAGCCAAAATGAATGAGGACACATAGGGAGAAAGCTAGAAATGAAAAGTACCATTCATCTATTTATATAAATAAGCCTTTATGACTACCATTATTCAGTAAGTATAGAGATTAACATCAAAAATTCCTTCCATCATTTGAAGAACAAACACAGCAAACTGACAAAATGGCATTCAAGTTTATGGTAACACTTGCAATGATATGCGAGACCTTTCAATATCTGAAATAAGAGCAAGTGTATTTTGAAATTTTAATAAAAGAAAATCTATTCTCTGGCTCCAAAAGCCAATGCTAATATCCTGATGAAGGAAGGTGAGTTAGGGTAGTGCGTGCCTCATTGAAGGATTTTACTTGTACAGTAGGAACCACAAGCTGACATTGATTTTCTCGAGCAAACAGTACCTCCATACAGTGATTTATTTGGACGAACTTGCCCGAATAGTTCATGACTGAAGGATTTTGAACTCATTCTGTAAACTAACACCATATAGTTTATTCTGAAATTATGCCTATGAGCTCCCCCCACCCCCCTTTGGCACAAGTTAGACACTATAACTCTAGGAGATTTGACGGAATACCACGCACCCCTGGGATTCTTTGCCTGTGTTTGCATTTAACACAGCTACACCCACAGGTGGTGTAACTCACTCAGCATTTTCTTCCTAGATTTTAAGGAAAAGCAGCTATTTTCCTTACATCAATACCAATACGTGACCATTCTAAATCACCTACTTCATCGTGTTACACAATCCCGCACACTGATCCAAAATTATCATTCTGTGTCAATGGCACCCACTTATCTTCCCAATATCATTGGACAACCACATGGCTCTCTAGACACGCTATGGAAGGCATTTACCAAGGCTAAGAATTCAACATCATGCCCTGAGGCATTAAATGACATAGGATTGCTAAGAATCAACCACTATTAATTAGTAATCATTGCCTAAATTGTGTGGATATCATTCCAGTCATGAAGCCAATTATACAGCATGGAAACAGGCCCTTCAGCACAAATTGCCCACGTTGACTAAGATATCCTACCTACGCTGGTCCCACCTGTCTGTTTGGCCATATAGTGTATCTTTAAACCTTTCCTATCCATGGACGTGTCCAAATGGATTTTAAATGTTATAGTATCTCCCTCAACTACCACCTCTGGCAGCTCATTCCATTACCCACCACCCTCCATAAAAATGTTGCCCCTCAGATTCCTATTAAATGCTTCCCTCTCACCTTAAACTTATGTCCTCTGTGTTTTGATCTGGGTAAAAGACTCTGTCCATTCACCCCATCTATTCCCCTCATTACTTTATACCCCTCTATAAGATCTGCGCTCCTCGAAATGAAGTCCTAGCCTGCCCGGCCTCTACCTATAGCTCAGGCACTCGTGTCCAGGCAATGTCCTCGTAAATCTTCACACCACTTTTTCCAGCTTAACAACAATTTTCCTATAGCAGGGTGACCAGAACTGAACACAATACTCCAAATGCAGCTTCACCGATGTCTTGTACATCTTTGGATTATTTTGCTTCATGTTGCTTTGCTTTAATTGTTAGTGAAGCAGTTAAATGTAAACCTGGGCAAAAGCAGGCAACTATACTCAAGTGGTCATTTGTGCTGCTGACACACATGGTCTCTGAAAGGAAGCTTTGCTTCATGAACTTAAGGCTTTTTTGCAGACATATCATGGCCAGTTGAGTAATTTTGGTTTGCATTATGTGAAAGTATTTATGTTATAAGTCAATGTCTATAATTTCATCTATGCTGATTAATCTCCCATGATGCTGTCACAGGGAATCAAGGTGTGGAGCTCACAAGTTAACAAGATAATGTGCCAGGACAGTTGTACTGATGCTGAGAGATAGAACTGGTCCACATTTCAACGACATACGTTAAATCCTAATATAATGGTTTGATTTATTATTAGCTATAGTTTAACATGACAATATGGGAAACGTAGAAACATAGAAAATAGGTGCAGGAGTAGGCCATTCGGCCCTTCGAGCCTGCACCGCCATTCAATATGATCATGGCTGATCATCCAACTCAGTATCCTGTACCTGCCTTCTCTCCATACCCCCTGATCCCTTTAGCCACAAGGGCCACATCTAACTCCCTCTTAAATATTGCCAATGAACTGGCCTCAACTACCTTCTGTGGCAGAGAGTTCCAGAGATTCACCACTCTCTATGTGAAAAATGTTTTTCTCATCTCGGTCCTAAAAGATTTTCCCCTTATCCTTAAACTGTGACCCCTTGTTCTGGACTTCCCCAACATCGGGAACAATCTTCCTGCATCTAGCCTGTCCAACCCCTTAAGAATTTTATAAGTTTCTATAAGATCTTCTAAATTCTAGCGAGTACAAGCCAAGTCTATCCAGTCTTTTTTCATTTGAAAGTCCTGCCATCCCTGGAATCAGTCTGGTGAACCTTCTCTGTACTCCCTCTATGGCAAGAATGTATTTTCTCAGATTAGGAGACCAAAACTGTACGCAATACTCCAGGTGTGGTCTCACCAAGACGGAAGTAGAGCAAAAATGTATATAGCGTGAGGATGGATGGTTAATAGTCAGATGACATGAGAAGAGAGAAGGATGAGGTTCCAGAGAATCGTGCAGAGAATCGGGAAAAAAAGATTAAAAAACAAGACCTCAGTGTTATCTCTGAGTTACTGGTGGTGCTAAGGAACAGGAGGAAAGTACAGATGCCACTGTAAAGAGGACCTTTGATTTGTGGGCCATGGCACCTCGTTCTAGTGGAGAAGAGACCTCTACAAACCAGACAATTTGCACCTCACTAACCAGTATATTGATCTGATACTGATCAATTCTGCGGAGTGAATAGCAGAGAATATATAAATTCAATCGCCATGAGGGAACTGGATGTGGCATTAGAAGGTGAACCAATTTGCACAAATAATTGGATGAAACTTTCACCGTTTGCAATCTGCAGGCACAAATAGTCACGGGGGATAAAGATGTCGCAGTAACAAGAGACCTAAATCAAAACACAACACACTGATCAGTGGAGTTTTAGATATTAAAAAAAATATGGGGTATATCATCACAGGCTGCAAGCTGAAATCAGGGCGATCTCTAGCAAACAAAGCACCTCTACCAGATGTTCAATTACTTTTATTCAATTACATTCTGAACAAAGTCCACTCTAAAGACTGGTAGTGGAGCACATTTGTACCAGTCTTCTGGACAACGTAAACCCCTGTGAATGGGAAAAATAGGTCTACAGTGGACTCCATCTCTCTTGTACCACATTCAACCCCAGATCACCTGGGTAATAAGTCCCCACCTATATCTGGACAGTATTCATTGACTTCAGTCAGCCTTCATCACCATAATACTAAATTAACTCATCTCTAAATTTACTAATGGTGCTTGTGGGATTAAGATGTGCAGCATAATCTAAAGTTTGCTTTCTGAGTTCCACCACTCTGCCGTGGTTTCTGGAGGATAAATAGAGTCATAGAGTGATACAGCATGGAAACAGGTCCTTCAGCCCAACTTGCCCACACTGGCTAACATATACCAGCTACACTAGTCACACCTGCTCGCATTTAATCCATATCCCTCCAAACCTATCCTGCCCATGTACCTGTCTAACTGCTTCTTAAACATTGCGATAGTCCGTGCCTCATCTACCTCCTCTGGCAGCTTGTTCCATACATCCACCACCCTTTGTGTGAAATCTCAGTATCTGGTGTGTAACTAAGATACACTGAAAAGCATGATGTTGATGTACAGAGAGTAGATGCAAACTAAAGCAGCAAAAATTAAGTTCTGCAGAAACTAGGAATTACAGATACTGGTTTACAAAAAAAAAAATGGCAGTGCTGGAGTACCTCAGGCAGCAACTCTGGAGAATGTGGATAGGTGATGTTTTGGGTTGGGACCCTCTATCAGAAGACGTTACGCCTGGCCATTCTAGGCAAGCCAAGCATACTTTTAACAATCCAAAATGTATTAAATATTAGCAAACAAAATCGAAAAGCAAGTGTAGAGTCCCATTCCATCGGTGTTTACAATTTGAAAGTTGATTATTTTCTATTCACCCTTTCTTATTCTTAAACTTTTTCTCTTTTTGTAATTCTCCTTCAGTGCCTGTTTTGATGCCAAATGTGTTCACTCTAATTAATAGACAATAGACAATAGGTGCAGGGGTAGGCCATTTGTCCCTTCGAGCCAGCACCACCATTCAATGTGATCATGGTGATCATCCATAAACAGTACCCTGTTCCTGCCTTCTCCCCATATCCCTTGACTCCGCTATCTTTAAGAGCCCTATCTAGCTCTTTCTTGAAAGTATCCAGAGAACCGGCCTCCACAGCCCTCTGAAGCAGAGAATTCCACAGACTCACCACTCTCTGTCTGAAGAAATGTTTCCTCGTCTCCGTTCTAAATGCCTTACTCCTTATTCTTAAACTGTGGCCCCTGGTTCTGGACTCCCCCAACATCGGGAACTTGTTTCCTGCCTCCAGCATGTCCAAACCCTTAATATTCTTATATGTTTCAATAAGATACCCTCTCATCCTTCTAAACTCCAGAGTGTACAAGCCCAGCCACTCCATTCTCTCAGCATATGACAGTCCCGCCATCCCGGGAATTAACCTTGCAAACCTACGCTGCACTCCCTCAATAGCAAGAATGTCCTTCCTCAAATTAGGGGACCAATACTGCACACAATACTCCAGGTGTGGTCTCACTAGGCCCTCGAATACTTCCTCGAATTGCAATGTTAATTTTATAGTCCTTCAGTCTGATTGTTCACGGAGCTGCTTATGCTGTTCATTTAGCTTCCAGCTGCCTCGTTTCCTTCACTGCTGCGTTATAATCTCGTATTTTCAGCAGGACACCATCCAAAAATTGAA
Source organism: Leucoraja erinaceus (assembly GCF_028641065.1). Lineage (NCBI taxonomy): Eukaryota > Metazoa > Chordata > Chondrichthyes > Rajiformes > Rajidae > Leucoraja > Leucoraja erinaceus. The sequence goes on from NC_073381.1 coordinate 49,754,806, forward strand.
AACTTTTGGATATCTTTGGATAACTATCATGATGACAGAAAGCATTAGGTGTCCTACTTATTGGTAATATATGCTGTCCAGTATTATCCTTAAAATGTTTTTAAACAATTCAATTGCTTTTTTGAGGAAGCTTTGAGGGCATGGCGATTAATACTAAACTGTTCCTGATTACCAGATTGTATAAAGTGATCACATTGTTCCTGCGGATGAACATCAAGAAATACTGCACCGTATGGAGGCATTTATGAGCAAACCACATGTCTAAACTTAGGTTTTGCTTTCATAAACTTCTTCCAGACAACCTTATGATATTTTTATGCTTTAAAGGGAGTTAGAGTCCATTCATGTGCCTACAGACAGCTAATCAAAGTTTTAAGACAATTATATATGTGGAACAAGAAATGTACATTTAAACGAGCTAAATCTGCTTAAACAACTTCAGGAAAAAATAAAAGGGAATTCACCTTAATTAACAGAGCTCGTGGGGGCTAGCGGAATCAAGGGATATGGGTAGAAGGCATGCATATCCCTTGATATCCCTTCTACCCATATCAAGGGATATGGGTAGAAGGCAGGCACGGGTTACTGATTGTGGATGATCTGCCATGATCACAATGAATGGCGATACGGGCTTGATGGGCCTGCACCTATTTTAACAAAAAAAACCCAATGAATTTAAATGTTTATGCTTTAATCAAGATTTAACTGCTCTTCAGAGGTGAGCGAATGATAATAGTCATAGAATCACTTCCATACAGAAACAGGCCAGTTGGTCCAAGCAAATCCCATTTCTTTATTCCATCACCGTGACCTTTCTGGTTCTCTGTTGACAAATCACAATAAAAACCAAATTTATGCATGTAGCAGATAGTGGAGATTTAATGGAGACATGTCTTTTTAACTCGGACTTCAGCTGTGGAAATTCCCTGCCAGGAGCGCAATCCTAATGTTGGACATGGAGGAACGCTCGCCCCTCATAATTTTCTTTCCATTAATACCTTTCAATTCCTGACATCTTTTCTCAACAAATAAAATTCTAATCCATGGCCTCAAACCTGTAACAAATGAGCTTTGGGGTAGTTGAGATACAAATTCTCATTCAAAATAATAAATTATTCATCAGTGAAATAAGATTGTTAGCTTTAGAAACAAAATATTTTTGGTAGTCTTTCTGTTAAAATGCAACACATGCAAGTCGTTCTCTTGTTTACTGTCCTTCCGACCAGCCCAAATTGCTTAGTCGATGGAGCCATCTGCACATGAACTGTGTGAACAACACTCACTTTATTGCAGTTCTGAAAACATTAATCTAGTTGGATTATCCTCTCGATGCTTGGGCTAGTAATATTTACTCGTCACAAAAATTAACATTGTTTAAGACTATGAACCTTGGGCTTCAGTCTAGCTTATGACAAAGTTCTCCAAATTTGTAGTGTCAGATGAACCCACTAGCTAGTGGTATTACCGAAAGGAAATTGTTCAAAATAAAGCAGTTTCAATCTTGTAATCTTGACAACCTGCTCTCATTTTATTTAAAATAGGGGAGTACAAGGTCATTGTTGTCAAGCATACTGGACTGGTTGAAAGAACAGGCAAAGTTATGTAGTTGGAGACACAAGAGACTACAGATGCTGGAATCTTGAGCAAAACAGAGTGTTTGCAGGAACTCAGTGGGCCAGGCAGCATCTGGGGAGGATTTGGACAGGCAACGTTTCAGTTCAGGACCCTTCTTCAGACTGATTGGAGGAGAGGGGGGAAAAAAATCTGTAAAAGCTGGTGGGACAAAGCCTGGCAAGTCATTGGTGGACTCGGGTGAGGAGATCTGACCAGAAGATGAGTGGAGTAAGTGACAAAGGCTGGAGGTGTAAAATGTGTCAGGTAACGAGTGGAGAGGAGTGATGTGTAAAACCAGGAGGAGGGACCTGGGTGGAAGAGAAAGGGGTTGGGGAAACAGGGGGTATTATAGGCAAATGGGGGACTCAGGAATGGGAGATGAGAGCACAAATGTAGGGCGATGGTGGGAAAAATGGGAGTGCTTTGGAGTGGGAGTAGGCGGGGGGACACAGGAAAAAAGGCTAGGGGGAATTACCTGTAGTTGGAGAATTCAATGTTTAATATACTGTAATTATTAGCTACCCAAGCTGAATGCGAGGTCTGTTCCTTCAGCTTGCGTGTGACCGCACTCTGGCAATGGAGGAGGTCAAGCACAGATACATTGGCATGGGAATAGGAAGGGGAGTCAGAATGGGCAGCAATCTTCTAGCTACTGCACTAAACTCAACAGGCTGCCTTTGGTTACGAAGGGAATAACCAGTTTTCACCCACAACTGGTGAGGTGAGGGGATCTTACAAGTCCCAGCATGCTGAATAACAATACTGGCATATTTGCACTCTGCCCAGCTGCAGAGAACAGTTGTTCTGTGATTGCCAGCATGAAGTTGGATGATGAGCCTTCTATTATTATGTTAAACAAATCTGGAGCAGAAGCCGTAAACCGCCTCGATTTGAATGGTTATTCTTGCCATGTGAATCAGATGGAAGAGAGTAATCCAAGTTCAGCAAAAAAGGGGTGGGGACCCGGTGTGCGGGGGGGGGGGGGGAGAACAAAAGGAGGAGCTGGTGTGCATTGTAACTTTGTCAGTCCATAGGTGGCCGCTATTTGTATACATTGGGGATGCAAGCAAAGAATTTCACTGTGCCTATTCACATGTGACAATAAAGTATTCCAATCCAGTTATAGAGTCAGAGTGATACAGAGTGGAAACAGGCCCTTCAGCCCAACTTGCCCACATCGGCCAACATGTCCCATCTTTACTAGTCCCACCTGCCTGTGCTTGGTCCATATCCCTCCAAACCTATTCTATCCATGTACCTGTCTAACTGTTTCTTAAACAATGGGATAGTCCCAGCCTCAACTACCTCCACTGGCAGCTTGTTCTATGCACCCACCACCATTTGTGCGAAAAAGTTACCCTCAGATTCCTATTGAATCTTTTCCCCTTCACCTTTAACCTATGTCCTCGATTCCCCTACTCTGGGCAAGAGACTGTGCATCTACCCGATCTATTCCTCTCATAATTATGCACATTTATTGGTAGTTATTTATTTTTTCCACAGATTCATAACATGGAAACAGGCTACAGCATATGGCATGGAAACAGGTCCGCCGGCCCAACTTCATTTTAGTTTGGTTGTACCGAGGTACAATGAAAAGCTTTTTGTTGCTTGCTAACCAATCAGCAGATGGGAGTTTTGCTCAAGAAGAATATAGTATAAAGGGCCGGTCCCTCTTAGGCGATTTTTTAGGCGACTTCCGGCGACTAGGCTGTCACCACATGGTCGCTGGAGTGCCGCCTGGATGGTCGTGAGTAGTCTCCTCAGTCGCCCAAAGAGTCCTAGCATTTTTCTGGTCGCTGCTGGATTTTGAAATGTTCAAAACTCTTTGGCGACTGTGGGCTAGTCGTAGCTTGTCTTCTCCTGATGTGGGTGCTGTCATAGGTTGTCGCCAGGATGATGTAGGTTGTTGCTGGTGCTG